>NW_028327180.1:93133846-93436877 GCF_987537825.1 Furipterus horrens
CCCAGCATATTTCACTGGAAAATAAGGTACATTGACCACTGACTGTCTTTTTGTAGCTTACCTTTTTGTGTATCAGAGATAATAAAATTATACGCTTGAAATCTATATAATTTTATGAACCTATGTTACCCCAATAGATTTAATTAGAAATATTATTGGATAGACTAAGAACATTTTTAAAATTGAATGTTTAACCCTCATTGTTTATATATACCTGCTTTCCTGAATTGGAAGCCTAAGAGAAAGGATTTCAGTACCACAACAATTGTATATAACACATTAAAATTTGGGGGAAGGAAAACATTATCTATCTCTCTTTAGAATGTACCCTTTTTAACGTACAGAAATAAATGTTACTGAGTTTGTGTTGTTCCTTCCAAACATAGAGTTTATGCCTTTCTTTTTCAAAAGTACTTCACATTCTCCCACCTACATCACTGCCATTATTCATGCAGAAGCAAGAAAATCCCTAATGAGAGCTCAGAGGAGAACATTTTAAGGGTGGTTTTAATTATAAAAGTCTATAATTACACTATTGAGGAATTAATTGTTTATTTTTTAAGTGAACAAGATCCAAAACTAACTCAATATATTAATGTTCAAGACAATATACAAGGCAGTAATTTCATTTTTAATGTTTCTATTTTGCTCATTTCGATATGAATTCATGGATGATATTTTGCTCATTTCGATATGAATTCATGGATGGTATTTGCACCTGAGTAAAAGGAATTTATTGGAAGTATATATCATATTATGAAGGCTTAGACAATCAGTAGGAGCTGGAGAATAAGTTGGATATTAGCAGAAGCTAAGAAGAAAACAGCCCAGTAATGATCTTGTGAATGAAACATTGTGGTCAGGATGTTGGGAGACTTACCATGCTGAACAACCTGTATCCAGCCTCTTCTTTGCTCTTTGCTCCCCTAGTGCCTTGGATATTAACAATTGTTTGGGTCACAAACTGGCCCCTAAATCCCCTCAGACAGGAGAGGATTACAGTGGTACCTTGGCGCTCGTTCATTTATTCCGACGAGTGGCAAGCAAGCGACAATTGATGAAGCATTTTCTCTTTCGGATGGCAACATGACTCATACAAGTTCCAGCAAGTGTGAGCAAGCATTGATTGATAAAGCACTTTTTTCTCATCAAAATGTGACGAGTACCAGGTTTGACGAGTTCTGAAGCTGACAGGTACTGAGGTATGACTGTAAATGATCTCTTGAATTACATCTTTAGTCATCTTATCTTCCACTCCGGGAAGCTCCCAACAGATAAAACTTTCCTACCAAATCTACACACAGAGATAAAGAGGTGACTTCCTGAAAAGAAAATGGAGGGGATACAAAGAGAGACTGAACCTGAGTGACCCCTAAGTGAGAAATCCTTGCAACACTACAAAATAGTTCTACATGGCATATGTGCAGTTCTTCTGAGCTACGAAGACTTATAGTTTCTTCTTTGCATCGATACCTGAAGTGCATCCTGTTTGAAAAACTGATCAGGAATCTCTCAAACTTTTAAGACACTCCGTTTGGGTCACATTCTGTTTCATTCTGTCCTAATCCCAACATAATGTCTGGCCATGCCTGTAGGACTCTAATGTCTCCTTGACTAATGGGAGGAAGGTGAACCTCTGTGTCACCAATTAACTAACGTATAAGCTAAAACCCTGGTAGAGTAAGATGCCAATGATTTGAAATGGACTAAGCAGCATTTCAACATTCAAAATCCCATTATCATGGGGTCTCCTAGGAGTCTTGTTTGATCAATACTGTTGAAACAACAATTTTGTCATCGCTTGTAAAGTGGCAAGATTCATAAGTATGAGTAGTGTGTTTTTGAGCACAGTTGCTCTATTTGAACTTCAGCAAAGATGGCTCTGTCTGAAAGAATATGCTCGTTAATCTTTACAAACAAGTTTTAGGTTTATTTTTTAATGTCATTTGGTATAAAAAAAAAGAATAAGAAGTTAGGATTTTACCATGAATGCCAATAGTTATTTTTCTTGTTTGACTCAATAGTTCATGCCCTGAATCCATAAGGACATTGAAAACACAAGCAATTTTCATGCCCTAATCCACATTTTGATGGTGCTATGGTTGTGTCTCGAAAAAGAACTTATTTCTTTAGCGCTCTTCTGATATCATCTCACTTGTTAAACAGAGTGTTCCACCTTCTAAATGTATGAGCTGTGTGTTCTTCATGCACTTCCTTTCTTACTCATCCTTCTGTTTTGTTTTTCATTAGCTCATTTCTCTTCTCCTTTCCTGACTCAATCCATGTGCAGTAAATCATTCAGTTGCATTTCACTTCTTATTAATTCAAAGCATTCATGTTGATTAAAAAAAAACTCCTGTGAAACCCATTTGTACTAAATAACCTTTTAAAGATATGATATGTCTTTATAAATGAGGAAACTTACTAGTAGAAACTCTTAAATATGCAACCTCTAACTCAGAATGACTGATGCAGTAAATCATATCATCCAACTATAGTGTTGTGCCTTAAGAAATTCTTGACTCTCAGAAGAAACATAATTAATAGTTGAGAGAAATAAGACTATAATATTTAGTTTGGTTGAATCAGAAAAGCACATTTGGGAAACATTCACTGGAATTCAAAGAAGATGGATAAGAATCAATTTTGCCTTTTGTCTTCATCGCTGTTTCATTCTCCAGTTGCCAACACACCATAAATTGGTACTAGAATTAGAATTTTGACATATCATTAATCAGAGAAATAAATATGGAACAGCTTGATGAACCCTGGTGTAAGAAACAAAAATTCAAATAAAAAGGCATCCCATATGTGTCATTTCTTGCAGTAGCTTGATATAATTTAGTAACTCATACAATAATTTATTATAAATGGCACAAACTCACACTCTTATTTTAATGGAAATTTTTCTAAGAGAAAACATTAGTTTAATATCACAAAAATGTCTTCTCAGATATTTTTGCTACCAATTTTAATTTTAGGATAGTAGTTTACGTCTGAATTGGAAATTTTTTTCTATATGTATATAAAGTATTATTAGAGAATTCTTGTTAGAGTTTTTAAAAATATATAACCACTCCAGTTTACTAAGCTATATTACATACATTGAAGTTTTTAATATGTTAGTAAAGGGTAGACTATGTTTCCATTTAAGTATCTATTAGGAGGCTATCAAAATTATCCTGGCGAGAGATATTCTCAGCATAGAAAAGGCAGTTTAAGATGGATGGATCTGATAGCTATTTAAGAGCTGAAAGCAATAACCCTGGGGAATGAACTGTAGATAGAGGGGACAAAAAGGGAAATGCTAAGTATTACCCCCAGATTTCTTTTGCAAGAAATTGGGTCAATGTTGATGCCATCGGTGAAGATAAGAAACACTGGACTGACTTTCCCAACTATTTCTTTTCTGTGTTTGTCCTCTTACTCCCTTCTGTTTTCTTTATCCTGCCTTCAAACACAACCTTTATTCTTACAAAAGGCTCTGGGTCTTACTCCTCAGTGTTTCAAAGATTATATCCAGCCTGGAAACCTATCTTCTTTTCCAAAACCGTTTATTTTACCTTGTTGCTCTGGGTCTTATTTTGGAGTATTCGCATATAGGATTGCCTGCCTAGATTTTTGCAGTAATCCCAAATCCAGTGCTGTTTTGGATATCCCCAAATTTCATGCTTTGCCATCTAATTCAGTCAGGTGTGAAGCCCTGGGCTTAGTTACCTAGGAAGGACACCCAGGCCCACTTTTTCTCTTCTTAGAGAATTTCCCCCTTTCTCAATTCTATTTATTACCCAATCTAGTCTCTCTACCAAGCACAGGATAAGAATATCTTCATCCGTCGTCATCCTTTCTTTCTTTCTTACTAACGGAATAAAAACGATTGTCATTAATATCATTACACATAATGGTATTAATTGGATAACCATAATGCATATAAGAGAGAATGCACTGTGTGCTATGAAGATTTAAGGTTCTAATCACTGGAACCTGTGAGTGACATTACATGGAAAAGGGGTCTTTGCAGCTACGCTTATTTAATGGTTTTGAGATGGACAGTTTATCCTGGATTGTCGGGTGGGCACTAAAGATAAGCATGGATGTTTTAATAGGAATAAGGCAGTGGGAGGTTTCACAGACAGAACTAGAGAAGATGATGTAATCACACAAGCAGCAACATGAACAATGCAGCCATAGGCCGAGGAAAGCCCACGACCACCAGAAGCTTCAAGAGGAGAGGAATGAATTCTCCCCTAGAGCCGCCAAAGGGAGCAGAGCCATGCTGACACTTAGATATCAGCTCAATAAAACTGATTTCTGACCTCCAGAACCAAGAGAAGAAGTATCTGCTGTTTTAAGCCACCAGGTTGGGTTGTCATATCAATCACAGAAAATTAATGTGTTTAATATAATGTTTATGAACATAGGCTCTTTAGTCAAACTGTTTATGTTTGAAAACTATTTGTAACTCTGAAAAATGGGCAAACTATGGCTTTCTATGAAGTTCAGGGTTTCTTTTGTACTATAGGTATATTAATAGTAGTACCCATCTCATAGAATTGTTTGAGAATTAAAAATATTATTTAAATAAAGTGGCTAGAAACTCACAGCTATTAACTATTATTATTTACTTAACATTGTCATGTTCTGTATTACTCAGGAAGATAAAGACCTTTCCATTTTTGAAAATCTTTTGAAAGCTAGTTGATTTTCTTGTGACTAGAAGTGGACACATTCCCGTTGTGAGTAATAACAAGCCCCAAAGTTTTATCATTGTGAAAGCAAAGTGTAGTTAGTAGCAGGTAGAAGAAATGGCTCTGATAGCTGACCCTAGCCAATTTGATCAGGAGCGAACTTCCTTGGAGGCAGTAAGGGCCAGAGAAAATAATTAAGGAATAAAGCTGAGTAATCGCCGATAATTTAAGCCAATTTACCAAAGTCACAGCAGTGGTCAGTTCTGGGCTTTCCTCCTAGGAATGAGGTGAAATGACATGGAATTATTAAAATGCTTACTTACTTACACTGATGACAGCCACATTAGGGGACACAGGTCTGTAATGCCCAAGAGGCTGGCCAACTTAGAGGCTCTGTACAATTCCTTTCTATACCAAGTTACCTTCTTTCCATTATGTGAACCTCTTTTAAACTTTATATCGGAGATTTCTGTAAAGTTGAACCAGTTAGCTTAGATATATTATCATACTCATTATCCATTTTATTTGATATAACATTTTAAATTCTTCTGTTATTAACATGAAGAATGAGCCTAGTAATTGATGTAACTAGAAGTGTGTAGGATAAAAAACTCCTTCCTATACCCATCTTTGGTTCTCTGGCTGGAGTACTTTGAGTTGCACTGATGACCATTAATAGACCATAACTACATAAATCATTTTTAGGTAAGCAGACCTCAGTAATTTTAGGTAATCATGACCTCAGCATTTTCACCAAATCATGATTCAGCGTTTTAAGATAGTATGACTCAGCATTTTTACTGAACCATGGCTTGGCATTTTTAGTTAACCATGATTAAGCATTTTAGGTAAAAAAGGACTCAGCATTTTAGGTAAGCATGGCTCAGCATTTTAGGCAAGCATAATTCAGTGCTTTTACAGAACCATAACTTGGCATTCTTATCTCTCCATGACTTGGAATCTTGAGGTAAACATGGCTTGGCATTTTTACCAAAACATGACTCGGCATGTTTAACTAAACATGACTCATCATTTTTAGCCAACCATGACTTGGAATTTTTAGGCAAGCATGGCTCAGCATTTTACCTAACCTGACTTGACATTGTTAGCTATCAATGACTCAGCATTTTTAGGTAAGCACCGCTTGTCATTATAGATAAGCATGATTTGACGTTTTTACCTAACCATGACATGATGTGTTTACCTGACTATGACACTGCATTTTTATCAAATCAGGAGTCACCATTTTTAGTTAACCATGACTTGCTATTTTAGGTGAGCATGACTTGGCATTTTTACCAAATAATGACTCAACATTTTAACCTAGCCATGACTTGGCATTTTTAGGCAAGCATGACTTAGCATTTCTACCTAACCATAAACTTTATGTGACAGGAGAGCATTAATGAGGAAATGAGGACCTGAAAAATCAGTTATACCTGAACATTTTTATACTAATTGTGACAAAGAGTGGAAAGTTGTAGAAAAACATAACAGGACAAAAGGGTAAGAAGTAACGGTGGTAAACAGGAAGAAACTTAGGAAGCCCTGTTTAAGTCAAATTTCCCTTGGTTTCCCTCCTTCTTCATATATCAGGATACTCTTTTCTTTCAGGTATGGGTTGGGGACACCTCTGACACTAAGGTCTTACAAACTGCTTCAGGGGAGAAGAAGGGAGGAAATCAGAAAGGCTTCCCTGCATTTGCTGGTTTCAAAGTCCTTCTGCTTAAAATATCCAGTATACCAAGGTGCCATAACTTGGGGTAGTGTGCCCTGAACTTCATCGAGTGTCAGGTTTGTAATTTTTATTTGATCTTACTACTCTGTTTGGTCCACTTACAATGCTACGGGTCTTTAATTCTTATGTTTAAAAGAATGTGTACACACTCTGCGGTCTCTTCTTTTTGTTTTTCTCTTCCATGATAGCTTTCCATAATTTGATTATTTAATACATTTTACTTCTACCAAATAAATCCAATACCATAACATTTTCTAATAGGAGAGATATAATTTATCTCTAATGTAAGACTGATTTATATAAGACTACCTAACATTGAGATTAGTAGAGATATTAATTTTAAAAAAATCTAAGCTAAGCATCTGGTGATACTAGTATTTCGTTAATACTATATCTTATCTAATTAAGAGAACTATTCAGTTTTAATCTACATTTTTTTGACATATTATAGCAGGTCTTTGAATAATGTTGTTTCATTTTAATATTGATGGAAAAAAAATGGATTCCTGCTGAGGAAACTGTCTGTGTGAACTTTGCATGTTCTTCTCATGTCTACATGGGTTTTCTCAAGGTACTGTCGTATCCACATTGCAAAGATGTGCTTTTGAGGTAAATTGGCGTGTCTAAACTGTCCCATCTGAGGGTGAGTGTGGTGTGAGTGCCCCTGGAATGCCTTCTGCCTTGTGCCCTGAATTGCTGGGGTAGACTCCAGCCACACACAACACTAAACTGGAATAAGCAGGATGGGACATGATGGTCCTACTTGTTTTTAATAATCTGTCTTAAGTGTATGTCAAGATCACATTTCTTTTCATATTTAATATTAGAAGTGTTTTGGATCTTTATGTAGAAGTTTGGTGGGTTTTATGTCCAGAATTATGCCATAGAGACTTAACTCTTGTTTATATTAATTAGCCTATAGTCAAATTAGTTTCATTATATGTCATTTCACTTAAAGTAGCAGTTTCCAAGAACTCTTGGGTGCCATTAAGCAAAGACATACTGTGTTGACTTATTTAAATAGCCCTATAGTTGTGGTGGAAAGTATAACCTAGATGTCAAGTTCTTCAACTATTAATATGAAAAGCAATCTAGTTCAGTTTTTACCAAACCATGGACCACAGAATTAGCTCCCCAAGTTGTTATTTGATGTTCCATGAACAATGCATTCTGTGATTAAATAGGCTCAGCTAATACTTGAATAAAGTTAAATGTTTTCTCCAGGACTCTCAGATGACTTCAATTAGTGAACATATTCTGATTCTCCTAGAGTAGGTAGAATTCACCGATTCCCAAATCTATTTGAAAAGAGAAACTTTATTTGGTTTGTTTTCCTGTTTATTAGCAATTACCTAGTCTCGCTTTATGAATTGTTTTTCCTGAGATGACGGTTTGGGACACAATGGGAAACAGTATATCTAAGCTCCACTTGGACTATAACATTCTTAATTTTTCCTTTTAAATTATAGAATTAATGTGTAAATTGATTTTTAAAGTTAAACACTGCTAATATTATACTAATGTGTTCCTTGTCTAACATCTTTAGGTCAGTCCTGGTCTAAGAAATAATTAGGTTTGTTTATATCCATTATACTCATGTCGTATTCTTCCCTGTAATCCCTTTCCACTTTTATCACTGTTAAACCTAAATTTATTTACCTTAGTAAAGCACGTATAGTCCTTTTATTTATTTTTTTAATGTTTTGCCTTTTAAAAAAACTTTCTGCCTTTCACAAGAATGCCCAGGGATGCCTAACAGTAAAACTTATATCAAAAATAAATATATTCCTGACCAAGAAGAAAAGAGTGTGAACGAGCATTATTTCGTGAGCACAAAGTCATAGCAGATTATTTTTGAAATTTTTGGCCAAGAGACTTAAGCAAAATCTGCCTCATACTTTGAAAGTTTTGAAAAGTGAAAATGGATAATTTTTACTCCCGAATCTCCAAGAACCCCTAGGGCACGCTCTCTGTGAGGCAGCTGAGAATGTCATTTTTTAAGAATATGAGAATGATAGCTTTTCTTCCCTAATTGATCAAGCCCAAGGTAGCAATTTTATATATGTAAGTATTTTCTTAGTAGTGGTTTTAGGAGCGTACGGACAGGTGGAAATCACCACGTAAAGGTAATTTTTTATTTCACCAAGAAAGAGTAAAAATAGGGAAAAAAGTGTAAGATTCTAACTCACTCTAAATATAGTTTCTCGTAGTTAAGAAGGAGGATCATTCTGATTCTAAGACCTGTGAGTTACTGTAGAAAGAAGAAAGGAAAAGATTGAAGCAGTTTTTTGGTTATATTTAGCATTTTTCCTCCTTTTCTGAACTTATAAAGGGGATCTTTAACACTGGAACTCATAAGTTCACGATGATTATTATCCACAAAGTAGTTAAGATCAGCTGCAATACAAATTATTTATTGGAGGAATTCCATCTTTTCAATAATCCTGCTGTTAATTCATGATCACATATTTACAGAATCAATAGATTCAGTGCTCTGCTAAAGTGTACTGGAGTACAGGAAAAATATAAGGCACAGTTCTTGTCAAATAAAAGCTATGTGTTTGTTAGCCACTGTGAAATGCAGGCTCTCATGTCCTTCCTGCACCTTTGAAGACCCCTCTGTCCCCTAGGTATGGCCTTTTGTGACACTCTTCCCACCTACCTCCAATCCACAGCTGCCACTAGGTATAGAAGGGCTTCTTCACATCAGGCCTCTATTGTTTTTCTGACCCTCCTTCAAGTTCAGAAAGAAGGGTGAGGCATTAGAAGAAAATCCGCTATTTTAATTTTAATTTTTTTTTTGTCTATTTTAACTTTGAAATAAGTTCTATTAGTTGCATCTTTCATACACAGTCTTCCTAGATGGTGCAGAAGTTGGTAGAAGAGCATCAGGCTGCATCTTCTGCCTGCTTTAAAATATAATTGTTTGTCCTGACCAGGTGGTTCAGCTGGTTGGAGCATGGACCTGTACATAATAATATTATTATTCTTACTGTTCTAAAATTGAAACAACTACAGTATCCTACCATAAAGGATGGATTAATAACATATATAACATACATTGAAGAGATTAGAACATAGCCATTATAAATTAAGACTTTTATAAAGATAAAGTAAAGGGAGAACTTACAGAAATATATTTAAAACATTACTATACCAATAGCTTTCATAATCTATGTTAGGGGATGATTTTTAGGCATAACAAGAATAATTATGAGGAAATCCTTATAAGAGGATATTACTATATATAAGCATATATATTTGGAGGATGAGAACAAGAGTAATATTCATTTTTTGCTTACTAAAGTTTTAAAAAATAAATGTTACGTAAAATAGAAAAATATAATAATAGACACTCTAAGACAAGCTGCTAATCATATATCACTGGAGAAAAATGCAAGCGTAATTTGCCATCATATCTTCATCAGAACAATTTCGCAGAAGTGGACTGACCCCTTCCTTGAAGTTTAAAATGCATCTGGAGTTTAGTGTTCCTTTGTAGCAGTGACCTTTGCAATTCTTATAACCTTTGTACTTGGCACATCATTTAACATTTCTTTTGGTCCCTTTTTTTCAATTCAGTGACGGGTTTTGAAATCTCAATTTTCTCCCGAAAGTTAAGCCAATTAGACAATTAAGCGAAGACCAAGCATAAGCACGACACAGGGCCACATCTCACTGTGGGAGACAAAGGGACCTTGCTTCTCCCGAAGCCCCGCTTCCGTGAGCGCTGGTGCTGGTTTGCTTCAGAGAAGAGGAATGTGCTCCTGTGCTCTTCCTCTTCATTGGACTGTTCAGTTTCTGGATGCTTGGTTTTTGCCCAGGGTCTTGAAGAATATAAGCTCTCTCCCGGGTACAAGACAGCACTCAGCAGATTCTCATGACTACACTCTTACTTGTTCACCTCCAGAAGAAAGAGGATGTCACTCTATTCAGAAGAACATGAGATATTATTTTCCCAGAAGCTCCCAGCAAAATCTTCTTGCATCTGATGTGGCCCAGGGGTTAGTCAGCTACTCATCTGTGAACCAACCTGGGGGTCCTTCACCGAGGAGACTTGTCTGAGGCCAACCAGCTTCCCACCTGGAGTTGGAGGGGCACATGGCCTTTCCCGAGTCCTATGGCGAGGTGGATGCCAAAATGGAAACCTAGTGAAAATCAGTTTATTGCATACAAAAGAAAAAAAGTGGACCACAAGCCAACAACTATTTCTTATGCTTATAAACATCAGCAACAAATACGGTTCTATGTGCTTCAGCCCTCAAAGCTTAAAGGGAAACCTAAGCCATCACTTAAATACCGTTTCTCACAGGATGAACAAAGCTTTTTCTTGCCTTTGAAGAAAAATTATCTTACTATGCTTTATAGCTACGACACTGCATTAGAATGAGGAATAGCGCAGTCCTCAATAGTGTTTATACAGTAAATGAAATAACAGGATCGTGATGCTTTTCATCTGAAGGTCTCTCAACGCAAGTGGGGTTCGTAATGCCGAATGGTGGAGCGTGCAAGACAATTCCCAAGGAAGCCCGGAAAGTGGGGTCCCGCCATACAGTTTTCTCGTTCTCATACATGAAATGGTCCCAACTATAAAGTTATGTTCTTTACCAACAGAAGCATCATACTAGTCTTTGCAATGCCTTGTGAGGCGTTATTTGAACTTCTGCTTCTACAAGTGGTTCTGACAAAGAAATTCCATATTTCATAGAATGTATATATAGATATATAGATATGAATAAAATATATAATTTCATAGAATTTACTTCATAAATATATGTACAAAGAAATATGTACATATATTCTATAAAATACGTATACATTTATGAACATTGTTTTTTTAAGAACCGTATATATATAGATATAGATATAGAAATATCTATAGATATAGATATAGAAAGATATAGAAATATATTTTATATAATGAGAGAGGAGATATATATAAAGATATAGAAATATATTTTATATAATGAGAGAGGAGATATATATATTTTTTAAGATATATGAAATTGTGATCTTTCTGCCAGTCTGTGGTATATTAGATTTGATTAAATATGACACTTTTATTCTTTAGCAAAATTGCCTTTACCCTAAGATCCTATATAGTTTAAACAGTCATGGTAAAAATTTATATTTATGTTTTTATTTGAAGTTTTCATACAAAAGATAATTAATTGCTCCTTGGAGGTTTAAGTTTGAGAAGAATTTCTGTGAATAAATTAATCTCCTGTACTCTTCACTCCCACAGTGGAAGAGTGTCTGAGGTCAGGACAAACTCTGACATTACAAACAAGATGTACTTGCTTGGATATGATTGCTTCCTTCAAGAAAATGATTAGAAAGATTAACATGCAAACACTAGGCTAATCCAGCTCTTATTAAAAAAAAAAAAAAAAAAAGCTTCCAATACATTTTGAGAATCACTAGGACCAAAATCAATTTCTACTAATGTCACCTAGTTTTATGATATTCAGAATATATTGTTTGGAGAAAAAAAATGTTAATTTAAGTAGGTCTGAAGACTTGTCACCCAGTTAATTAATCCCATCTGCTATTTTCACTGTCAGAGCCACAGCAATCTGCTTGCCAGGAATTCAAAACCAGAAAAAAAGGTCCCAGGAGTCCCACTAACAATCTTTGTCTACAATGTCTTTCACCTAATATACATGAATTCAATTTTGAAAAGGTGACAAAGAAAAAAGTTATCAGGAGAGTGTGCTTTATTTCATTTGCATTCATGGAAATTTAGAAAATTAACTTTAAATATCATGACATTCAAAAAAACCAAACTGTGAAATTACAGGGGGGAAAAGGAAGGAGGTATAGGACAATGATTAAAATTTCTTACCTTTGTTCCTAAAATAAAATTAGTGGTTTTGCTTACAATTAAAATATGTTCTTTATTTTGTATAATCTCTTTGGTTTCTTGTGACAAAATAGTTCATTGCTCTTCGTTCTGTGAACTTGGAAGTAGAACTTGAAGTTGACTGTTTTTCCTTCTTAGTCTAAGTTGTCTTTGTTTTAAAAATAATCTGTATTATCAGAGGCCTAATATTAGACTTGGTTATTGTGAAATAACTCATATGTGACGATGTAATGTGAGTAATTACCTGCATTATAAATTTCCCAAAGAGACATATGGTATCTTGTTTTCCCCAGTGAGTTTATCACTCAGGTGCTTAGACAAGTGTATTATCTCTTCAGGACACCCATTTCCCAAAGCTTTTAGATTATGCCCGAGCAGAGAATACAAATTAATTGAAGTATTTATTGATAGAGCAAGATAAGCCAATTTAATGGACGTATGTGGTCACTGGGCTCATATATCAGATTCATCATTAGAAATGTCAATTTTCCTTTCTCAGTTCATTTGATAAGAGGCTGCCGTAAAGTTCACCAGGAAATGGCCAACCACAACAACTTAGATGATTTTTTTTTATTGATTGATTTGAGAGAGAGAGAGAGGCATTGTTCTACTGATTTAGGTATTCATTTGTTGCTTCTTGTATGTACCCTGACCAGGGATCGAACCTACAACCTCGGTGTATCAGGATGACACTAACCAACTGAGCAACCCAACTAGGAATGTTTACATGTAATTTTTAATCTCAATTTCCTCTCAAAGCCTGATACCATCAATCACTTCTTTCTTCCCCATTTAAATCTGATTATAATCCTACTGTTATGATTAGATCTTCTCTTTTATAAACATCTCCTCCAACCCTTGTTTCTTATTCACAACAATGGGCTGAACTGTCAACTAGTCTTGTGTGTCTGAGTTTCAAATTGTATTTTCATCTGTTAGATCTCTACCTCGACCCATTTTAAACCCACTCAAAACCGGTCACCTTTTATTTTCCCTCAAACTCGATCTTCTCATCTATTTTATTATTATTAAGATAATAGTGTCCTTGTTGACCGAGTCTGTCTTTCTTCTCTCCCTAAACAGTATTCTTTGATTAGGCAGCCATGAGGCCTGCCCTGAAGTGTCAGTTTTCCGAGGGTGGAAAACAATAAAGCTCACACTGTCTGCTCAATATTATTTCAGTCTGAATTTATATCAGGTATAAAACAAATATTTGTTGATATGCATACGGTGCCAAAGAATTATTAAACATAATCCATATTATTTGAATGCGCTGGAATTTTGTTGTTAGAATTTTGCTTTGCATTGTTGGGTCATAGCAGGTTCTTAAATTATTTTTCCTAACCTTATTTTTGGGGTCCCTTTTTTCAGAATAGGGTTTTCTCTTCTCCCAATTGCCCACTCCATATGTAGGGAATACCTATAACCTCAAGGAAGATCTGATGTTTTTGTACATCCGTTTAAGAAAGATTCTGATTAAATCTTTAATTCATCTGATTCCAGATCCTTCTCTTAACATTCACTGATCTATCAATTTGTTGATGCTATGGATCTCCTTACTTGGGTCATAAGTGCAATTATATAATTTTTTAAAAGATTTTTCCATTCAACACGTGTCTATTTAGTGTGTACAATATGTGAGAAACTATCCTAAACACTTGGTACATCAATAAACAAAACAGGCATGACCCTTGCCCTCAAGAAACTTAAATTCTAGAGGGAAAAAATAGATACTAAGCAATAACCATAATAAAATATCTATCTTCTATCTATCTATCTATAGGATGTCACTGCTAAATTACAAAAGAAAAAAAAGAACGAAGCTAGAGGGGTGGTGAATCTGTGAGAAGAAACGTTGAAATGTTAAAGTTTCAAAGAAAAAGGGAGAGAACAATAAACCTTTTTGACCTTCCTCCAGAAATTGTGACCGAGGAAGACAGATTGCCGTCCTTTTCTCCTTTCACAATTGGGGGTTGTATTTTTTTTTTCTTCTATTCCCAATCAGCTCCCCACCTAAGTAGTGTGATCGAAAATCTAATGCACCAAAGAAATAAGCTCTGTAATAACCAATGAAAGAAGCCATTCCTAAAGAGTGAGAAGTTAATGAAGAATTTTTAACAACCTATCGACTCAGCTTCACTCTGTTACCATTTAAATGGTCTCAAATGGGATGTGAAGCCTAACATATCACGGACTAGCATGTAGTGGCTGGGGGCTGCATACCTTTTTCTCATTAATCCTAGTTGCTGGATACATCAGCAATACCAAGAGTCTATGGCCTCACCTCCAATTTCTTTCTTTTGTTTTAGAGAACTAAACGCGAAGTAAAATTATAAATAATTTTCTTATTGTTATTACTAAAAAGATGTTTGTTTTTAAATGAAATTAATTAATTCTGTTAATGTTGATGCTCATGACTAGACCCAGTATTCTAACCAAAAAATTAAAAATGAATTTGTAAGTCACATGCCTGTTTTACCTGCTCAGCTGTGTCTTTGGTTTCATGTTTTTATTTTAAGTCATCTAAAGTTCCAAGCATGCTATATTGCTCATATTATAGTGGCAGTGTGATATTTTTGGTTTTATAGCTGTGTGTGTGTGTGTGTGTGTGTGTGTGTATGTATTTGATTTTGAATCTATATTGTTTGGGGCTTCATGTCTTATCCATAGAGGCTTTCCCATACCTATGATTCTAAGATGCCGACTTGGACAATTTTTTTCTATTGGCACCAATAGTGACAAAAAATAGTTTCATGTAAGTAATAACATTTATATACATATATATCATATATTTAAATTCCAAAATGTAATTAAGCAAGTCTGTAGTTATTCACCATCTTGCCTGGTAGTTCCCTCCCCTCTGTAATTGGGGTGAGCAAACATTCTGAGTTGCCCAGGTCAATTCCAGTTCAAGCCTAGTATCTCGGAATGCTGTTAATAATTACCCCTTTCCCTCAAAAAGCCCATCCCTATTTGTAAGGAAAATAAAGGGGTCGCCATGTCCATGACTGATCTGAAACTTAGCATCATTAAGGGCATTGTTCTTTAACGTGACTTCCAAGACGTTATCAATCGACTCATCTATCTCTCTGGAACCTCCCCAGTCCCTTTGAGAGCTACTGCCATCATCTTCTCTCTTTTCATCCCTGTCATGGCTGTTTCTCCTCATTTGTCGAAGGCTTTTGTAATTGGGCTTAATCTCTAGCCACCCGAGCTATCACCATTTTGTACTGCAAGCTTTTGAACAGCCAGGCACTGTGATGTCTCGCTTCTCTTTCATGCACAGATCATCCTATTCACTGCCATCCAATTTTATATTCATGAGAACTCCCTAGATCTTGTTTGCTTTACCATTGAAATCTGATATTCGCAAATTCCTTTTTCTGACTGAGCCTTCTATTTTCATATCCCAGTACCATCCTTATCAATGAATTACCCTTTATGTATTATTTAACCTCACAATACCTCCGAGATTTGACCTCTTAACTATCATCTGTAGGCCTTCTGTTAATCACTTGGAGCCTTAGTTTCTTCCCTGCTTAGAATATCTTCCCATTTCCATATGCTTCATTTTCTTTTTTCACTATTTCCCCAAAAGAACATAAACTTGGGTAGCACAGGGGGTTTTGTTTTGTTTACTGCAATCTCTGCAGTAGGCCCTCAACAGATATTAATAGAATGAATGTTTAGATCAGTTAGACTGCAATTTAAATGTCACCTCAGAGGTGCCAGTTTTGATGAGCCAAACTCAAAATGCTTCCACCTTCTCTTCGGCTCTCTCTGCGAATTTAGGAAAAGTTTTGGGGTGCTCCCCGCCTCCGCCAGGCAACCTAGCGGCACCACCCCCATCGTTCCCTGCTCACGTTCCACGCGGTGCCTGCCCTCCCCCTCCCGGCTGGGCACCACGAAATATACCCTTTCACACTCTAGAAATATACCCTTTTATCTTAGTCATAGCTAGTAGCACCACTAGAAATTTGTTCGCTATTCAAACATTTTGTTTTACCCAAAAGGCAGGAATTCACCATCCTGTTCACCACTCTGTCCCACACAATTTGTAGGATATCATAGGATTGCTGTAAGTGATTTGTTCATTTGCTAAATTTTTCTATCAAATGTGAATGGTAATAGCAACTAGTTCACAGGGCTGTTGTAAGGATCAATTATATCATATATAAGGAGCTTAATTTATTTTCATGTTTTTTTTTTTCTCTTATCTTCTTTTTCTGGTACACCAGTAATACAAATTCCTTACCTCCATTACATGTCTTCCATTTTAATCAATTTTTGTTCTTCTCATTTTACTTTTTAAATCTCATTTTTATTCTCTTCGGTTATATGATTTTCTTCAATGTCTGAATTCTAGGGTTCCTCGTGTACCTTGCAATTGCAATTTAGTCCTTAGTTCTTTTGAGGACACTTTGTATTTTTCTTCCATTTATGCCATTAATGCAAACATCGTTATATCAATTTTTCTTACTTTATTTTTCTGTTTCCTCTTACTTTTTATACTTTGAGTCAAAGTGTTTTTATACTCCTGAAATACTCATGTGAGGGTGTTTAATTCAATTTAAGGTGCTGTATTTTAATTTTTCTCACATGATGGTTATTCTGGGAGGAAGTCTTTTTATCAGCAGATCTTTATGTGCATGTCTAGCATGTTACAACAATTTTGTGTGATGCGGTCTGCTGTTTTCTATTTTTATTTATTTCATGGGTATGTTTCCTAGTCTAAGACTGTCTTTGATGTTCAGCCTCTTTCCACTTGTTTTTTGCTTTCTGCTTCTGAGAGTGATTTTAACTAGCCTGATAAGACCTCCGTTCCTTTCTGCTGTTTTTCACAGAATCTTTGTTAGCTTCCTCTCTTCTGCTCAGCCCACCCACAGCCTTATGATGGTAGCCACAGGTGGTGGGGATTATAGGAATTTGTTTCTTTTTCTTTACCTTATAGGGATTTGAAGGTTGCCCTTCTCTCTGTCTCCTAGGAATGCTGAAAATGTTGACCCTGTGTGGCTGTATTTGTTTTTGTTGTTATTGATGATGATATTTTAATTATTTTGTGAGGGTGAAAGGGGGTTTTAGAATCATGCTGCTATTGCTCTGCTAAGCTTCTTTGGTCAATTCTCACTCTGCATTGTATTTGATTTAACTGTACTATTTGGCAGTGATGATAAGTTTCCTTTTCTAGATATATGTTCTTCATTTGACTTTTAAGATGCTACACTTTCTGTTTTTCTTATAACCTTGTTATGCATCTTTCAGTTTCCTATGTTGGTCACTCTCCTCCCAGACCCCCCTACTTTATATCTGGAAGTCCAGAGTCTTGCACAGAGTTTTTACTCAACACTCACACTTGTATTTCTATTAGACATCTCAGACTCAGCATGTTCTAAATAGAACTCCCGATCTTCCTTCTTCTATGTCTGCACAAACACCCCTTCCCAAGACTTCTCTTTCCCAGTGAATATTGCATTATTTTTATTGCTAAGGGCAAAATCGGTGCCAAATTGTGCTCTTCTTTTTCTCTTAAAACTTACAATTAATTAACTAAGAAATCCTAATGTTTTTAATTACAAAATAATTCCACTTTGAGCATTTCCTACCAGCTATACTCTTAACACCCTAGTGAGAGCTGCCATCATTTCTCATCTGGATAACTGACATCACCTCTTACATGTGTGTTCCCTTCCTACTTACAGTAGCCACAGTAATTCTCTTTAAAATTAAAGTTCCTTTTCCTCAAAACTCTCCCGCGGCTCTCCATTCCCTCAGTGTGTAAGCCAAGTCCATCACTACAAAATCCTGCGAAGTCTTCCATGACAATGCACTCATTGCCTCTCTCACTTTATCTACGAGTCTATCATTTGATTATTCCAGCTCAGTTGCCTTGGGTTCCCTGCTGTTCTGCAAACAGCCAAGCTATTCCCCTGAATTGGGACTTTACACTAGGACTCCCTCCTGCTTCGAACACACTTCACCCAGCTACCCACATGGCTCCTGCTCTCGCTTGTCTCTAGTATAAGCTGAGATACTACCTTCTCGATGAAGCATGCTCTCACCTTCCTATGAATATTATAATTTAGCCTACCCGCCCTGTCTTAGTTCAATGAAAGAGTAAGCATACATGCCACCTTTCTAAAGGTAACAACATTTTACCTCAAGAAGAGCCACGTCATGGAGATGAAGGTGTTTCATTCCCCGCTTCATTTCCAGAAGGACCATATGTCTGGTGTTCTTTGTGGAAATAAGGCACTCTAAAGATATCCTAGTAACTGTAAAAGAAGATTCTAGGTAATAAACACTGGAAAAGTTAGGACTTTGTTTCTCTCTGACTTTTAATAACCCCCAAATTACTCTGCAATATGCCATATGCAACACGACTGTGGTAGAGTTCCCCATCTGTTAGGCAATTCATGGGTGGAATGAGTGAGGCACTTGGGAAGGACTGAAAATTCATTTGGCCACGAGGGAAAAAATGAGGGCATTGGAGCAGAGTGGGCTTGTGGAGGAATCTCCAGTAATCCCTTACTTCTTTTGGACAGTATTGGAGCATGCCACCATTTTTACTGAAATTTTGAGGTTTGGGGAAAGGATAACATGTAATATGATAGGCATTTATCTTTAAATCTCTTCAACTCTTAGCATATCTCTGAGGGCACAGCGACATTAAAGTTCAATGTGAGAAATGGTTGAGAGTAAAGTTAAGGAATTTAGAGAACTAACTATTTAATGCTTTGAAACACCCAGTTATCAATCAACCAAAAGGTCTCTTAAGAGCTCGATAGAATTATTGGGTCACCCCAAATATTTGTGCCCAGAAGCTTCAGAATCAGGGAAAGCAGGTTCGTGTTTACTAGGTAAACGCCTCTGGAAAAGTTAATTAAGAAATCAAAGTTCCAATTCTCCTTTTTTGTATAATTGGAACAATAATGTCAACTTTGTAAGCCTAATGTGAGGATTAAATGGCAAAATGGCTGTAAAGTTCTGTATGTATTAGTTTTCGATGGTAGCTGCAACAAATAAGCCCAAATTTAGTGGCTTAAAACATTTATTATCATACATTTCTATAGAGCAGAGGAGCCAGATGCAGATTTTACTTGCTAAGATCAAAGTTTTGGCAAGGCGCTTTCCTTTCTGGAGGCCCTAGAGAAAAAGTCCTTTCCTTCCCTCTGCAGCTTCCAGAAACAACACCCTTTCCTTGGCTCATGAGCCCTTTACCATCTTCCAAGCCAAGGATATAAGCGTAAATTCTCATGCTGACCTGTCTCTAGTTTCCCTTTTTCAGTTCTTTCTCCTACTATTACCTTGCAGCCTACCTGGATAATCTTGGATAATCCAGCTATTTTAAGATCATCTGATTAGCAACCTTAATTCTATCTCCAATCTTAACTTCCCTTTGCTATGTAAACTAACATTTGACATGTTCAGGGGATTAGGATATGTGCATCTTTCAAAAGCCATTATTTTGCTTACTGCAAGTGTTAATTATTGACAGACTCTTCAGTTCCTAGGCCATAACAATAATGTCAGCTTCATAGTGTATTTGTGATGATTGAAAGAGCTAGTAGAAATAAAGGACCGAGAACAGCTCTCAGTCGTCGTCGGCAGCCGTCCGTCTCGAGAGACGATGGTATAGCTTCTTAAGAGTCTATCTGCACCGCCGAGAATGGTTGTGCAGTCCGACTCGGGAGTGACACAGTATCTGTCTCCTCCCGTGTTGAATCGACATCTTGTGATGACGCTGGAGTGTCCTCTCCAGTGAAGCTGAAGCTACAGAGCCTGGGCAGGGTGATATGGAGGGTCTGCTGTTGCCCATGCAGCAGACCCCCCCTCTCTTCGCAGCTGAAGGGTCCAAGGGAAAGACAGAGTCAATACAGCTTGGTTTCAGGTGCGCCGCAGGAGTTGCCGGTGTTGACTACAACGTCAAACCGCCTTAGGGACTCCGGCTCCGGATTTTCTGTCGGGGTTTACTCCCTTAGCCTTTCCCCTGAAGAGGTATGCCGCAAGGCAGCGGAGGTTTTTTGGAGTCAGAGTTTTCCTTCTCTGATGTGCCCTGACTGGAAGATCGAACCAGCGACACTTAGCTCGCAGGCCGACGCTCAATCCACTGAGCCAAACCAGCCAGGGGGAAGCTCTCAGTAAACATTAGCTATAACTAAATACTTGGAGTCTAATTTTTTTCTTTTCTTACCAGTAAAATAAAAATTAGTGTATTAGGATATTTTACATTCTTGTGAAAATCTGAGGTAATGTATGTAATGTCACTAGCAGTTGGTGGTTATATAACACAATCCAGTTATTTAATATCTCTAAGTCTTCTGTTTCTCATCTGTAAATTGGGGTCAATAATTGTGTAAACCTCAGAGGATTCTTGCAAGGATTGAATTAGAATAAATATCTTAAGCATTTAGCAGAGTACGTGATACCTAATAAAGTTTCATACCAACTTAGTCATTATTATCATTTTCGAGAATACAAATTATTACTACCTCTACGTGTTCCATGACTCTTTCTAAAAAGAACTCCCTCTTGAAAGAGTTCTCAGTTTTCTTGGAATAATCAGTGCTATAGGAGAAAACTGGGAATGTGTTCATCGCGGACAGATGGATTCAACCTCTTCAAGCCAAAGCCGTTCCTCCCTCCCTGCGGAATCCCTCCCTTTTCCAGAGACCTATTGAGGTTTAGTGAAAAGCAAAGATAAATGGCCATTCTCAGGCTGACCCTAAGCCAAGAGTGGAGGACAGATTCTTGCCAAATCCACATGTACTAGATGCACAGCCGGGTTGAGCAAACTGTAGGAGTCCTAGCAAACTGAATAAGGTCCTAAGAAGCAGCTGGTATTTGGAGACCTCTGAGGCCATTCTTATTCATGAGCCCCCGCTGCTGGCCTGAAGCTATTACCTGAGACACACATTTGGGGCATTTTCCTCAGCAATGAGTGTGGCTTTGTCCATATGTCCACAAGTCACCTGTTAAAAATAACATAAGCCGAAGCTTTTAAAAAGGAGATGGAATCAGACCCCTTTCTCTTTCTTTAGCTTTTCTATGTTGGCTGACATTTTGTGTTCAAAGGCCAGAAAATGTTCTTTTTGGTGTTGTTGTAAAATACATATTACCTTCTTAGACCTCTTTGTTTTTATACCTCTGTTCCTTTTACAGACAATGCTTTTAACAGTTTTATTTACTTGGAAAACTTCTGTTGCCCATTCAAAGCCTGTCCCCTCTCCAAATCTCTTCCCCAAATTGTCAGTTCATCCATTTGCTAAGTGACTCCAGGTCTTATATGGCTCTTTTCATTTCACTTACAACACTGAGTTATAATTTGTTGCTTTATTATCTGTCTTACCAACAACCCCATGATCTATGAGGGGGCAGAAAATGTGTCTTTTTTATCTCCATTTCTCAGATAACATCATAGTGCCTAGAAGATGGCTAAAACTTTAGCAAATTTTTGACAAAGGAAGCAATGGATTTAGAAATATTTGAGTTCTGAGAAGCAGACACTTATTCAAACTAACTTAAGAAAAATAAAACCTTATGAAAAGCACATGGCAGCATTTCATGAAGCCAAAGATAGAAAGCATTGAGTTTTTGTCAGTCCTATGGATGATTCCGTTTCTCACCACTGAAAGTTCTTCGATCTCTCTTTTTTTTGTCACTCTGGGAACATGTTTATTCTTTCTCTCTTCACACTGATTTCCCTGCAAACCAAGTAAAAGAGGAGAGAAGATAGATACCCCAATATGCCTCCCCCGATTATGTGTCTTTTCCATTCAGTCATGTAACAAAGAACAACTAGCTCTTCTGACTCCTAAGAGTTTTGCCGGGGAGAGAATTTGACCCTCTTAGGTCTATGACAATCTTACACTAATTAACAACGGTCAAGAATTTGGAGACTTGAGGTAGAATTACTTCTGAGGTCACATCATGGATGATAATAGTCCTAGATAAGGAAAGGACTGTGTGATTGATGAGGACATCACCTGCCTACCACATCTAGAGAGAAGTAATTGAGTTCTCAACCTTTTACAATAAATAATTTTACTTAAGGTAAGAGTGTAAGGTTATATCAGTAGCACTGATCATCTCGGCGACAAGGCTTGCCAGAGGACCAAGTCATTGGGAAAGATTATGCCTACCCCTCAGTTCTTCCAGGCCAAGACTACTTTTTCCCTAGCGACCAGTAGATCCAGGGACTTTGTCGGTGCCTTTCACATGCAGATCACTCTTAGGGGCTGCTGTGTGTTTATGAAACACCACCAGTGCTCATTATGGATGTGTTAAAAATTCAGATCCTTAGAGAACAGAGTAGATCGAAGTATTGAGTCCTGTTTCACTTTCCCCATCTGTCCAAACATCAATAACAACCGTGTATGGGGGTCTGGAAGTACTGGGCTAATGTACCTTCCTTCGATCATAATTCCAGAGTTCACCTTAATTAAGATTGATTTTTGCTCCTATGTTTTACATCTCTTAACTAACAGAAACGTCGCAAGGGCACAGTGAAGCATTAAGAATGTGAGGATTGAGGAGGAGAGGGTGGAATCAAACCTTGTGCTTATGGAGTCTAGAAACTGCACGGCTAGTCTGCTTGAAATAAATCCTCAAGCACATGTCTAAGGCCCTGGAGGAGTCACATAAGGGTGCTGGAAAAATGAATTGCTCTTCAGACTCCCTTTCCTTCCTAGGTACTGCCCGGGTACATTATTGTTCATGGGAGGAAGCAAAGGTACTTTAGATTAAGTAAGTAAAGGCCACAGCAGGCCAGAGTTGTCTGCTTTTTTCCTTCGTTATTTTCAGAAACATCACTATCATCAACACAATCCTGTTGAATGCTCTCAACACTGCAAGCTCCTTCAAGATACTTGTGCTCAACAAAGGGAACGTGCAATGTCTGTCCTCAAGCAAATTACAATCTAGAGTGGGAAGCGGACAGAGCCCTGGGGAAAAGCAAAGGTGAAATCACACAATCCAGGAATAAAGACACCGCACAAAGGGATTTGGATTAGCTGTGACACCGCACCTTCATCCAGCTGCTGAAGGAGAGGCTTCTTAGGGGAAATAACTTTAAGGAAGTTTTTGTTTTCTTTTCTCTTTAAAGAAGAACCTAAGAGGTAGATTGTTGGATAGGGGGAAGTGAAGAGGCTGTTCTAAGGATTGTGAATATTTTATACTAGAATGTTTAACTTCCTATTTACTGAAGCCTAGCATGAGAATAAAAAGTCATGGAAGTGTGTGTGTGTGTGTGTGTGTAAGGGGATGGGGAGAGGAGAAGGCGAGGGCAGCGTACAGCATACTTGCGTCTTTGCTTCTATAAAAGATAGATCCTTTATTGTTTTCCTCCTGCAGTGTTATCAGGTCACACAAACTGATACAACAAATTTAAAATGATTGCTTGTATAAATAGTTACACAAATACTGCAATAATTGCATTTTTTTCTGCTTGGTTTTCTTCCAAGTTTTGTTTCAGATTCGCTCTGGAACACCTATTGCGCATCTGTGTAATTTAAATTTTGGACATGTGTGCGGAACATCTGGGGAACTCGGATAGGGTTCATTTGGGGGATTGGGATTAGAAAATTCTCATGCTGCTTATAAAAGAAAAGGAAGTCATTTCAAGAATTCAGGGTCATGGACTACATTTGCTAATAAATACAGAAAAATACTTAGTCAAGGTCTCTCCAAGGTCATCCAATTTCTTGACTCTATCCTCCCCAAATACTTCTTTGTTCTTCTCTGTGCAGATCAGACTGCACAGTTCCCAAGTGTGAGCTGCGAAGACAGAGAGAAAGGCAAATGTGATGTGTTTCAAGATAAGTATGTATGTTGTATGTGTGTTCATTTATAAAAACTAATATGGATGCATTCACTCACTATGGCATGTTTTAAAATAAAATATTCTGGCTGTGAAAAAAAAAAACAAAAAACAACAGAACAAGCGTATGCAAACTCCTACTAGGTAGAAAGCACTGAGATTGGGAAGGGAAGGATTATATTAATATCATTTCCTTGGTGAACAATAGATGAAAGCTTTTTTTCCTTGATTACATGACATATATGTATTTGGGTCCCTGGACAGGCTGTGCTCAAGAACCCAATGATGTTCCTGATAATGTTCCTTCATCTGGTAGAGACTTTGTCAGGAACACAAGTGTCCCTAGGATTACTTCTTTAGCACCGACCAGAGAAGGTGAGAGCTTGAGGGTCACATGTCAACTCTTAAATCATTTAGATAGGAAGTAAAACACATCACTTCTCTCATCTCATTGAATGAAAGTAGTCATCCGGACTCTAGTCTCCCTCTATAGGTTGTTTACCCATGAGACATAAACTTGTGGGCTACAGAATCTAAAACGAAAAAAGGCCCGTTTGAGGATACCGTACTATGGTGTGATTGTAAGGAATAGGGGTATCAATGGTTAATTTTCAGGGTAGTACAGCTTGTAAGAGCTAGTGGGAAAACTACTGATGGTCAGCTTAGCAGACGTGCCCAACTGCATAGGATGGACCTGGCAGTTAGAGATAAGAGCCGGGCACTTGCACTACTCACCACGAATGCCTTCAAGAACAAAGGGGGTCGGGGGTGCCCAGTCATTTTTCGACACGATTGGAAGGATTATACCTCATAGGACTCAGCCAACAGGGAACCATTGGAAGGGACCTGCGCACTGGGGAATAAAAGCCCCTGCTGTATCCCCACTTGGTGTGCCTGCATTCCAGACACCCGGTCTTGCAAGACCGCCATTAAAGCCTCACTTTTGCTCTACTTTTTGTCTTCACGTCCATTTCTTGAGTTTTGGATGGGGTGAGGGCATTTCTTTCTCACATGATTCATAGTGAAAGTTCAGGTTGTGTAGTCTAGGCCAGGTTTTCTCAAAGTGTGATACCTAGACCAGTAGCGTCAACCTCATCCGGCTACGTGTTAGAAACTCAAAAGCAAGCCCCGCCCCATTCTGCACCTAGGACTCAGCAGTCTGTTTCAACAAGCTTTCCAGTGTTTTGAACACATGTTAGACTTTGAAAATCACTGTTCCAGTCCGTGGGTGCTGTAGATACAAAAAGCTATCCAAACACAAATGTCCTTCTCGTGTGTGTGTGATAGTTTGTTAGAGCTAATAACAAGAGTAACGACAGCTTCTTATGTTCTAGATGCCGTGTTCATTGTCTGACATGGAACAATTGTCACAATCACTATGTGACACAGATCTTCTTGGTGTGTCCACTTTACAGGAAAAGTACCTAAGCATCAAGAGGACAGCTTAGTGATACTAATTTTTCTGCCTTCTTCCCTTACGATTATATAGAATATAACACATAATCCAGGATAATCTTCTAATTTTAAAATCTGCTAATTAGCCATCTTAATTCCATCTTCCACCTTAATCCCCTTTGCCGTGTCATGTAGGATAGTCCCAGATTCTGGAGAGGTGGGCTTCTTTGGGGGACCATTATTCTGTCTACCACACAGATTGACTCAGAACTTCAAATTTGATCCTTTTACTGACCACAATGTTTGGTTTACAAAAGCAGAAAGGATTTGAGTATAGAATTACCAGTCAAATGAATTTACCTATCAATTTCTTAATTACCCTACTTGCATAATAAGCATGGCTGCAGGTCTCCAAACATCCCAAATACCCTTAGGTTGTTTATTTTTTTCCCTTAGCAATCTATGTAACTTTTCTGTCTCTAGAATATTCGTCCTGTGAGATTTCCTTGACACTTCATGCCCATTCCAATTTGTCTATCATCAGCATCCTCTGCTTAGTATCGGGGACTCATTTACATTGTTAACAGGGACTTCTAATTATTTTCTTTTCATTTTTTTCTGTGATGTGGGCATTTTGCTAGTTCAGTGTGCATCTGTCCGCTTCTTTTACTAACACTATCAACGTCCCAAGGACCAAGCACCGCCTGCGCCTCTTTGACTTCTCTGAGTTTCTAACACAGTGTTGTTCAATTTTGCTTGATATGATTTGTTTCTCAAACACATGTCACACAGAGAGATTTGCTTTAAAAAGGAAGTCCTTCACAGTACTTTATACATTAGTTGAGTGATGCATAATCCTTAGTCAAGGAGCTCTGTTCTCATTTTTTTTTTCTCCCATCTTTTGCAAGTGAAGCCTCTAACAGAAGCCATTCTGGATAAGATTATGTGATTCCTTAACATGGCAGCCACAAAATGCCAAGATGGACCCAGGGCTTCCTATACCGTGCCTGACATTGTGCTCGGGACTTTACATATACTTCCACCTTACCCTCAGAAGTTTCTGAATTAAATATTATTCATACTCTGTACTTTTTAATGAAGTAAATGGAGTCACAGAGAGTTTAGGTAGCTTGTCTATGATCATGCAGCAAATAAGGGGCAGAACAGGCTTGCATGAGCTCTATCAGAAGTCCCAAAGTCTTTAGCGTGAAGCTATAGGTCTGCCCCTCCAGGCACTCCCTGCAGTTGCTCTACCAGCTGCCTCAGGACCCATGCCAAATCAAGCCTGTTAGACCACAAACTGCCTTTCCACTTCAATTCAAGACGGACTTCCTGACTGTATGCGACGTGCCAGGTGTCATTTACCTGCGAGTCGGCCACGTTTTTCATGCCGACTCTGCCTTAGCGCTTTATACACTTTCTTCAGAAGAAAATATAGAAATTCTTGATGTCCAGGACATTCTTAGAATTGCTACCAATGCAAAAGCTTTCTGAATACACTCTATAGATGCTGATAAAAAGGAAAATATACACTTGATTGGAATTTAGGAAAATCAGCAGTCGTTGTTCGGCCCATTGTTCTCAGAAAGGAAAACATCCCAGGGATGTTTGCAGAAACAAGAAATGATGCAGCCGAAGCCCCTCGGCTCCTTGGTAATGAAAACCCTAGACGTAAGAGCAGGGTAGAGGGGAGAAGAGGAAGGCAGTGATGCCAACGATGATCTTGAAAGGGTGTTAACCTCTTTCTGTCCCTCCCACATCTGTGCACACTCGGCGCTGAGGATCCGGAGGTCTCATCTGTCAGAGCGAGTGCTGTCCCTGGTGTTGGGGGATCAGAGCGCATTAACTCAGACCTCTGGCTTCCGGTCATGCCTCTTCAGAAAGGCGGCAAATGACAGATGGTGAGCACACACCAGCGAGGGCTTCTCTGAAGCACCGAGCAAGGTGCCCCTGTTGCAGACCTGGGAGGGCAGGTCGGGCTGCTTCTCCCGCTCTGTCCTGGGACTTGCCTTTCTGTGTAGGCTGGAAGGGATCGGCGGCCGGAGGTGGGGGGCAGTCAGACTCCGAAAGCTGGGCCGTTTGTCTGTGTTCACTTTTAGGAAAATTCCAAGAATTAGTTTTCCCTTTCGAGTTCTATTAATTTCATCCTCTGACTCGTCTCTCTTCATACCTAACAGCATCCTCCAGAAGCTATAAAAATCTCTAGAGGTCCTTGAAGTAATGAGAAAGCTGATGGGTTTTTTTTTTTTTTTTTTCCTCTCTAATAATTATACTTTGATTTTTCCATAACAGTCTTCAGTTTATTGCCAGTTGTCAGGACCCGTTTTTTTTTTTGGCAGCTTGAACCTTCCCGCGCCGCCTCCTGTGCTCCGGCCTCAGATGCCACCTCGGCGGGCCCACCGCCTTCGCTGTCCCCCTCTGTGCGACTTTGTCCACGAGGTGGAGCTGTAACAATTTAGCTCGCAGATCACAGCGCGAGGCATTCCGTTCGCTGACCACTGCTCAGTCCTCTGGGGAAGCATATTGCTATGGCCCGGAATTGCAAACCAAGGGCAGAGTCAGAAAACAGAACAACAAATCCCATAACAGAAGCACAATTGGAGATAACAAATTCCATGGGACAAATGCACATTGATTCCACAAGCGAGCCCCGTGCGAGGCCTCCTGAATTGCTTGCCTCATTCCTCTGAGCCCGGAGGCAGGAAGCTGGGGTTCTTCACCCAGCTCTGCCCCTCACCTGCAGTGGGGCTTCATCTTTCTGAGACTCCGCGGTCACATCTGTAAAACGAAGGGGTTAGAGCAGGTGACTTGGAGGGTCTCTTTCAACTGTAACTCTGGATTTTACTAGAAAATTGTAATCAGATTGTAACAAGTTTTATAAAAACAGGGGAAGGTGTGAATTTCAACGTCTATTCTTCATGTCTTGCTTCTGATATAAAAATCTCTATGTGTACACAGTTGTAAACAAATATTGGAATGATTTTTATCACTTTTTAAATTTTAAAAATATAGGACAAGCTAAGGGATTTCCAGCATTAAATGCAAGGGGCTGATTTTGTGAGTTTAAAGACCAAAGAAGGTACCTTGGCTTCTTGGAAGAAATTCACTCACCAACCACTCTCCTCCAAATAAGCGTGCCTAGTAAATGTAATTTATTTGGTTAGGTGTCTACACCTTGATTTATATAGGACTTTGCATGTCAACATCCTCTCCTATTGCTGTGTGTTATCAACACTAGATTGCAGATTGATGCAAAGAAGTTGCTCCTCATTGAGAAATGTGAATATTCCCTACTTGTAGTTGATTCGGGATTTATATTTCGTGTTTGTGCCTCAGTTTTACATCCAGAAACCTTTTTCTGTTTTTAGATAATCCAGCTTTCCTTTGGGAAAGATTTCTCTAAAACTAGAATGAATACATCTTTTGTCAGAAGATACTAGAGACTGACACCTGCCTTCCTCTCCTGTCTAAAATTGGTTTCTCTCCCCAGCCCAAGACAGTGAAAACTTATGATTTCAATCTGTTCTTTGTGAAACATTAATTGGATAGATGCACAGAAAACCTAACAGGTATTTTTTTTTTTTTTTATGATGGAAAGGGCATACGAGATCATTCAGTTAAACCCTTTTTATTACACCAATGAGGAATTGAAGACCCAAAGGTTAAGTGGCTAACCCAAATTTATTCAGTGAATGAGTGAAAATATTGTTTTAAAAGAAACCCAGCTTAAACAAAGGGAAGGCTAAATACACTCTTGATTTTTTTTTCTAACTATATTACCCCAATATTTTGACCCAAGACAAACATTTTGTCTACAAGATGGGTGTGCCTGTTCTGTGGTTGGCACGTAGAAATAATACAGTGCATTTGTGGGGTGTGTCTAGTAGGATCATAACTGGACTATAGCCCAAGGACTAGAGAAGGGCAGAGACTTCCAAAATGTATCCTGTGGTGACTTGCCTGATGACGTGATCCCACGAAAGGGTTCTGCGTCAAGTAAATTGACATAGATTTTCTCTTTGAACAATCTTTAGCCGGGATTCTCTGAGCCCTGTTGTTGACCAGGCTGCAGTCTTGCCCCCAGCTTCGACCTCCAGTCCTGTCTTCAACCTGCCTAGACCAGTTGTAGCAAGAACTCTGCTAAGTTTAGTGATGATTTCCAACCTTTGATATCTGATTGCATTGACCTTATTTCAGGAAGAATCCTGGTGAGTCACTTTAACTAAAATCCCCCATTTCCAATGTCTCCTCTTAGAATTTTGTCATCCCCTGACCCCTCTCCCTCTGCTCAGTGGCTATAAATTCCCAGCTGTCTTTCCTATAGACTGAGTCAAGCCTTATTGTCATCCCTGTCGCAATGCTCACATCACGCAAGTCTTGAATAAAATCTTTCTTACCAGCGTAACAAGGGTCAGAATGCCTTTTGTTTAACAAAACACAATGAAATGCCATGTATTATACTTTATGGAGGATCCACTATACATGTAGTGCATGTATAGTCTCTGAGAAGTTCTACAGTAAAGAAAACCATTTACCACTGTGTAAGCCGTTATTGCTATATCACTTGGACTTTTTTCTTGAAGGAGTCTATGTTCACACCCGTGTGATTTAGTTCCCGTACAATTCATTTTGTGATCGGAACCAGCCCTCATGCCTCCTCTGTCATTATCAGCACACTTCTGAGTGAATCAATTGGGAATCTAGACAGGGAAGGGCAGGGAAGCGGGCCAGAACCTGCCTCTGTGAGTGTGAGGAATTCCAGTGCCCTGAGTTGCTTACCTATTCATGCGTAAGCATGCTTCATGGTAGAAAAGGAACTTGTAACCAGGAGTCCATGTACGCAAACCAAAGAGAAAAATTTTGTTTGACTATTGTACTTTATCTATTTATATGTGTAATTTTTGCTTTCCTCACTAGCGTACTTGTATCTGTTTTCACACAAAATTGTGTTTTCTTTCAAAAATTTGGAGAAAATGTACAATGTGTAGAAATAACCCATGTCAATCTAGTGATTTCTTACATTTTGTGGCATATAGACCTGCATATTTTTGAGGAAATGCAAAACAGGCCGAGGCAAGAGAACTAGTGTAGTTAGAAATCTGTGATGTGGTTTCCTGCTCTGGTTTCTTTTGGTTGTATGATCTTGGCCTAGAGGCCTGCTATTTCCAAGACCCCACAACACCAGCCAAATGGGAACAGTAAGAGGTGTTCTTTATGACCTCAGAGGTGCTAGCATGTGGGGAAATAGTGGACAGTGCTTCATAAACATAAGGCTCTACGGTTATTATTTAGGATAAATGGCAGGACTGGGGTCTCATTCTTTTACGAATTTACTCTCAGGAGGAGACTTTGCCTTGTGATATTTAGGCAGAATAATTATTAGCAGCAGAGTGGGGTTAGAAAGAGTGTTTCCTTGTACTGTAATTGAATCAAATAAAACAGTGGGGATAGGAGGATATATATCAGGCCCGACCCGCTAAATTAGAGGGGCTGCTATGAGCTGTACAAATACACTGTATACCCATCTGGTAATATAATCATCTCATTTGTGAATGAAAAATTCACATCAGATTGAAAGCCATGCTAGGACAGAAATGTCCTCCAGATAGAGTCTCAAAAAAGACCTTAAACATTGCACTAAAGTATCATATGATTAAATGTTTTCTTTGCATTGAAGTTGGCAATACTTTGCTGATATGTTTAGCTCTTTGAGGAACAAGAATGCTCTCTATTGATTCAGAGGAAAAGAAAACCTGTTATCTCACATCTTATAGGGGTTGGAGTAGAAATGGGCAGATATCAGATTGTCTTAATATAATTTCATGGATGGGTCAAAGGATGACAGCAGGTGAAGGGGAAGTGCTAACATGGGAGTCAGGATATTGGGCAGCTTGAACTCAGTCAACAGACTTCATTGACCACTTTCTCGCTACTTGACAAACCACCAGATTAACAATGGACGACACAGAATATGGAGCGTCCATCAGATAGCAGGGATGGGGAAGCCACAACGTACTGAGATGGACTTAACCCAAGAAGCGTTGGATACGATTGCTCGAGATGGGTCCGGGTGTGGAAGAAGAACGCTTTGAATAGAATGATTTAGGATTTATCCCAAAGTGTGACACAGCATGGCTGTAATCTGGGCAGAAAACTAAAATTTCCCACATTTTAAAGTAATTCCAGAGCATGCTGGGAAGTGCCATTGGAAAAACACCGAAGGAAGAAACAGTCTAGACTCAGCTTGGCTCCTGATGAGGTACTGACAAGGCCAAGTCCCTGGGCGTTACTATTTTCATCACAGATTCAACTAGACATTTTCTAAGCTTTCATTTACATCTTATATTCAATAATTTGATGATTCTAGTGACTACTATAGCTATTCCTTATATTTCACTCAAATGAAATGTTTACATCTTCCTCTACTAGAAATCATTATGAAAAATGACTGACTATTAAAATTTATTGATTGGTACTTAGTATTAAAATAGCTGGAGATTTGTCTTAGGGGAAGAATAAAATTTTATTGTGATTATGTTTTAACATAATATCTCTTCTGTCCTAAGCAGGACACCCTGCTGGTATTCCTATACAGGTTTCATGCCATGTGCTGAGGTTAACACTATGTAATTGACTGCAAGTTACAGTTGATGAGCAGGGCTGAACAATTGCCTATGGGACCAGGAGGTCTGCTTTGACATTGTATTTCTCTACCCAAGAACAATATTTGAATTTTTTCCCTCTTTATCCACACAAGTGCCTCAGCTTGCTCAGGGAAAAGAAAAGGAAACACACACACACACACACACACACACACACACACACACACAATATTGTCTTAGGCTGAAATAATGGATGGCTTGTGGTCTGCTTACTATAGCTATTGTATTGATATTCTAAACTAAACTTGTCAAGCACCCTTAATTAAAGCCGAGGCAGGGAGGTGTGGGGTCTGATCTACATATTACCGCACATAAGTGGACGATATCTGTTGAGGAAAGCCAGCTAGTGCTGGGTGGAGAGGAGGTTTTGGGCTACCTGGAGATGCATGGTATCATTGACAACTAAGACAGACAAGCTTTTAGTGTTGCTCATGGGTTTGCAATGTATAATGATTACTAGGCACTCCCCCAGCAAAGTAATCTTTAATCCATAGATCCTCAAGTATCTTAAACACATTGATTTATTAAATGTGGCCTCTGCAACAGTAATGTCTTTGAAATTAAATCACTTCACCTCCCAGTTCAATACGGTTATTGTTATCTGCAGCTATATCTACAAGATACTGAAACAAAACAGCAAGGCAGTCGATTCATTAAAAAGAATAAGCAAAGCTGTTATTGCATCGTGTTAGATTAGTTAATTGGCACTCTTTCCATCAGACAATGAACTTGCTGGATGAATTATTTATTTCTTGGCTGATTGATTGGGCCTGATGTAGAATCTGCATGTGAGGGTCTCATAATTTTTATTTTATTTTATTTTTTTGGTAAACGTTGGAACTAGGACAGTCTCTTTTCCTTTTATTGTCTATGTCTTACAATAATTCATAAAAGTAGTCTTTTATACATCTTAAGGTGATGATAATTAGTGCTGAGGAAATTGAGTTTTATAATGCATTAGTTAAAATTCTAGACCTAATTTAAGGTTTTAGAAGTCTCAATGATAAAAGAGATAATGCTCCTTAAACCCACACTTCATGTTTTAATTTTACTGAGTTTTACATTTGAATGGAGCAAGTAAAAACTTTCAAACTCACATCATTGAGTTTTCAGAAGGTGCTACAACTTCTTAATATATCTAAGAAATGTATCAAATTGTAGTGGAAATCATTGCATAAAAATTTAGAAAATACCACACTTCTTATTTTTCAGTCACCAAAGTATATGTACATATAATTTCAATGAATATGTGAAATCTTAATACAATCAAGAAAAATAATACATGGCAACAAGCTTTGACTAGGTAAAGGGTACCTTCTAGGAAAAAAGTTATTTTTAATCAGGTAAAAAAAATGCAACATATTTGGGGCTTCTGATAGGCTCTAGGTGTCTCAGGATGAAATTCTTTTCATTAATTTAATATTCATGGCTTTGACATTGCCGTCACCAATGATCCTTCTAACTGAAGCTGCGAGCATATACCCATTCGTCATGGGCTGAGAGCACTCAAAGGTGCATCTTACTGAAACTTCTGAACTAAAAAAGATGTTATGAAGCATGTGATTGTACACCTTCCTTTTTAGATCAGGAAACTGAGGTCCACAGAAGTGATGCTCTGGGACTTTGGTGATGCTTTGGTCATCAACATACATCAATGATATCAAGTACTTTACTGGAGTTGAACTAAGATCAGAAGTAAGGATAAATGATCGGATAAAAATAGCAGTGCTGACAGTGATCATGTTGACAATGATGAAAATCATGATTGATATTTATGGCTCATCTACTCTATATAATACAGCATAGTAGTTAAAAATGGAAGGCCTAGAGCCAGACTACCCTAGTACAGACCTCACGTGTACCATGACCCAGCTAAGCATCAACTATTTTCCCTGTAAAAGGGGGCTAGACAAAATGCATCCATCATTTGAACCCTAAGGAGATTAAATAATGTAAAGTTTTGGCAGAATGTTTTTTATATAAACATTGACAATTATCATGTGCCAGTTCTATCAGTGACTGAACAAAGTGATTGTTATTATTCTCATCTTATAGTTAAGAAAATGGAGTCTTAAGGAGTTTAAATAGTTTGATAGTAATTGTTAATATAATAATTATCCCAAACAGTAGAAAATGGCAATTATAGAGATTCTTATAACTGCATCATAAATATCTTAAAAGTAATGATCAATGTTTTGTGGTGAAAAGATATTTCTTGGGGCCCTTCTGGGAAAGTTAGTGAGAGGTGGGTGAAGAGAATGCACTAATTAATCCAATGTTTCTATTCCCATAAACCTATGGATTATTTTCTTTATGTTACAGTATAGGTCAAAACTGAATCCATGTTTTAGCCTACCAACTAGGAAAGCTGTGATAACTGTGGCCAGCTGTTCATGTTAATCAACACCTCAAATTCAGAGTCTTTGGTAGATATGGATAGTTGTTCATGGATTCAGACAAATCCAATATTATGTCCCTTCTTCCCTAACCTAGCACTTCTGGAATCCACTTTTATACATGTCTATATCAATATAGGTAGTAATGTCACATGTTTCAAAATTTTGAAATCTACCTCCTGTATATACTATCTCTTTCTGTGTGGTGTAGGCCATTGTAATCTTTTCCTTAAATTATTTTGGTATTTGTTTCTAGTCAAGGATCTGGAAGCAAAGTTGAGTGCTGGCATTGGATATTGAAAGAATTAACAACCTCTTGAAAGAACATTGTCATAAATTGGGTCATTATAGGTATTTAAGCAAAGTATATGTGTCTTTAGATGGGAGATGCAGGAGAGCTGCATCTGCTCATAGGGAAAATCCAATAACATTTAGAGAGCCAAGGTACTTACAGTCATCTGCACCTACCCAAATATTTGCATTCTAATCCTCAAGGTTCCTGGCTGGTTTGGCTCAGTGGATTGAGCGTCGGCCTGCGAGCTAAGTGTCGCTGGTTCGATCTTCCAGTCAGGGCACATCAGAGAAGGAAAACTCTGACTCCAAAAAACCTCCGCTGCCTTGCGGCATACCTCTTCAGGGGCAAGGCTAAGGGAGTAAACCCTGACAGAAAATCCGGAGCCGGAGTCCCTAAGGCGGTTTGACGTTGTAGTCAACACCGGCAACTCCTGCGGCGCACCTGAAGCCAAGCTGTATTGACTCCGTCTTTCCCTTGGACCCTTCAGCTGCGAAGAGAGGGGGGGTCTGCTGCATGGGCAACAGCGGACCCTCCATATCACCCTGCCCAGGCTCTGTAGCTTCAGCTTCACTGGAGAGGACACTCCAGCGTCATCGCAAGATGTCGATTCAACACGGGAGGAGACAGACACCGTGTCACTCCCGAGTTGGACTGCACAGCCATTCTCGGCGGTGCAGATAGTCTCTTAAGAAGCTACACCATCGTCTCTCGAGATGGACGGCTGCCGCCGCCGACGAATCCTCAAGGTTCCACCATTTTCCAAACAATGAGCTAGTTTTCCCTGGTTTTCTTATTTTTAAATATTTTTATTTATTCATTTTTAGAAAGACAGAAAGAGAAGGAGGGAGAGGAACATTAATGCCAGAGCGAAACACCAATTGGTTGCCGCTCACATGCTCCCCAACAGGGAGCCGAACCCACAATGCAAGCGTGTTCCCTGACTGGGAATCGGACTGGCAACCCTTCAATTTTCAGGATGATGTTCAACCAATTGAACCACACTGGTGAGAGCATGATCTAGTTTTCATATGAGACTTGGGTTTATGAATTCAATTGGTTCTCCAACCTGCAGACTCAAATATTGGCTCTATTGTCCCAATGGATCAGGCCTACAGATTTTTTAGGGCAGTCATAGGAGTTTTATGGTTTTCTGACCACATCTTGAGGTGAAAACCGAAGTGCTGATTTTGACCTTTCTTCCCGAACGCTCTCCAGTACAATCAGAATCAGCCATGTTACTTTACAATCCTTGAGTGCCCCCCACCTACATAATATCACATTACAGAAGCTACTTGATCTATTTTATTTGAGTCTCTGAAGGTAATAATTTAAATAGCTCTTTGATACTGAGTGGTTTGACACATCACTATCCTATTTTCCGCTCTACAGTATGATTGGTACTTCCTCCAACTCTAACCATTAAAGATTAACTTTCTTACATTACCATACTTAATGTCTCTTGTCTGGAATGATTTTTGGTAACAAATACTGTACTTGAGATTTATCCGAACAAAAGCATAAACTCCTCTCAGTATTTCTAGAGGGATGAGTGGATATAATCCAAGAAATTAGATGCTTATAGAACCATTGGCAAGACTGGATAATCTAAGGTCAGGGAAACCGTCAGTTTCTCATATTTGCTACTAAATTTCATTTTTATTTTTATTCAGAGGCTCCAGAAATTGCAGAAGCCAAAGGAATGATCACTATAGTTTGCAGCCTAGACTCAGGTGATTTACTATGAGATTCCTACAAATTTTTGTAACATTTCAAATCCATCCACCTGCTTATTGTTGCTAGAGTAATAATAATATTACTTCTGTCTGCCTTGTACCTTTCAATCAAATTTGTATGACTTTCATTGATAGAAGATAAGCTAGATACCTGCTGGCAAAATATTCCTATATGGGTTTTAAGTGAGGATTAGTTACATATTGCATGTAGTCTTTAACTCTTAATACACTGCCTGTAACTGATAAAAATGCTTGCTAATTCCAGCTGTTACTATTGTATCTTCATTAGCAATATCACAGATAATTAACTATCTCTCTAACTCTTGTAAGTACATGTGACTATTATAGTATAAAGATTCTCATAGTGTACAATAAACAGATTTGTTAATTAAAGCACCCTCCTTTTTTAGTAATGGAGTCCTAATGCCCCTCAGGCTAAACATTCGCATTGTCTGATTTATTATTCTAATGTAATGCAATTCCCCTTCTTAATTTCTGAAGACATAAGAGGGAGAGTCCTTCAAAACTGGTTTTTTCTTTGCTTGTTTATTTTTTTTTATCAGATACTCAAGTTAAGCCTATTTCTTCTTTATACATGAAAGATTTTCATGTTTATGTTTTATATTTTATATTTAATTTATTAGATGTTAATTTTTAATTATAAATAATCGACTTCCATCACTTTTCTTTGTATGAATTAGTAAAAGTTCTACTGGGCTTCATTCTCATTAAGAAGCATTATTTTTAATATTTCTTTATTAAAATACAAGAATACATGGATATGCAAGATTATGTATTTGCATTTATGATAAACCACCCCAAGCATTGTTTAGAATTGTATTAAAATTAATATTTATAAAAAAGCTGGTTCTTTAAAGATACAATCATAGTATAATTGCTGCTTTGCACACGAAGTTGCATTTAAGACCTCACAACAACTCTATGAGGCAGGTGCTTCAAGTACCCCTGAACAGTAGATAAATTGTGGAGCTCTGGAACTGAGCAGCAGGTATACATTTCACGTCCAGCTGCAGCATCTGAACCCTCAACTGCTACATGGCACCACTTCTCGGAATCCAGAGAGGGTTACATCTCCAGATGCCTACTATGAAATCTGGTTTTCTATCAGAACCTAGAATGACTATCTCCTCAATGTCTGTCTCTTCCTCAACTTCTATCTCTCTATGTCTATTTCTCTGGAGAATCCTTCCCTACTCTCATCCTTAACTCTGTAAAGACTTCCCATCCTCTCTGTCTTGGAATTCAAATATTTTCTTTCTCTCAACCATTTTTCCATTTCTTTCGATCCCTTAGCCATTCCTCTCTTGGCCAAACACTATAGTCACAATGCTATTACTTTTCTGCTTTCATTGTCCTCAAACACAACAAAGTGGAAGCACTTACTACTAACAATTGAGAATTCTTTAGCAGAAAATGCTCTTTCATAGAATTTTTTCACATTATAAAGAATGAGCTGAGAGTTGCAAGTCTGTCATATCTATCATAAGACAGAATCTGAACTTGAAAGTTATGTGTTTAAACAGTATTTCATAACTCAGTTTTGCCCATTAATTTATACTGATTTCCCCTCAAGTAATATAAATCAAGCCAGACTTAACTCGCCCCATAGATATGCACACATACACATTAACAAACAGATTTTTAGCAAATCTAATTGCAATAGTTTTCCATGGTTTAATGTTTCTTCTGGCAACATTGCTCCATTCATCAATTCAAAATATAACAGAACTATAACAACAGCTCCTTTAACTATACAATGTCGATTGCATGCAATGAATTAACTGGAGAAAGTTACCAACAAGAGACCAAAATGGTGCCCGATCACTTATTGAAGCAACTGCTCCAGGGCTGTATATTTATTTTCTTCTCTAGCTATCTCCAAACATTTCCCCCAGAGGCTGGAGCTCAAATTAGTCAGATCCAAGGGGTTAACATGAGCACCATCAAGCCACTCCTTTACCTGACAAATAATATCGCTCTCCAGCATGTCACTGGCACAATTTCCCACTCCTTCTTCCCTAAGGTAATAGGCCCAGAAGCTGGATGCCGCTGCATTTCGGCACCTGTCATTTTGACATTTCATGCTTTCTTTAGAAAAGGGAAGTGGGTAGAATGTGAGAAAAGTGGAACTTTGACAGTTTGTCAGAATATCTTGCAGCACAAGCCAACCTGCCAGCCAGCCTGTTTTGTGGTATATTTCAAAGTCTCCTAGCAAATGAACTGGGGTTACTCACTGAAGAACTTCTTAAGGAGGAAGTTTCCTTGCTTTTTACAAGATTGAAATTAAATAATTTTTCCCTGAAAGTGGTTTAAATTTTAGGTGGGTTATTTATAGTTGCATGTCAAATAAAATATAACTTGGATAAGCCAAAACTGATAAAATTATCTTAACTCTTTCTTTCATTTGAATTTCATATGCTTGATACAGGAAGGGCCTCTATAAGTCCAAGATAGTTCATGCAATGATCTTGAGTTTGCAGCCACTAAACAGTCAGTGGCTTGTTCGAAATTGAAATATCCTGGCATGCAGGCACCAGTAAGGAAAAACAGGTCTGGCGCTATGACTTTACGAATACTACCAACAAATGGAATAAGAAGGTAGGTTAGCTGTGAGAAGCTCTGGGGAATGGTCATGTGACTAAATGGCCTCTAAAACATATGTGAGTGAGGGCAAGATTCCCTACCAGTTCCACTTCAGTTGTGACTGTTTTCAGCTTCACAGAGCGCCCCAGAAGAAGTGAAATAGTACATTAGAGTGGGGTCAAACTATTGATGGGGAAATTATTTTATTTACAGTTTTATCTGAACTTGATATCACAAGTAGTAAGAAGGAAAGATAAGGTCAGGTAACTTCCCTAGGATTTCTCATATCCTCCTTGACAGCCTTGGTTCCCATGCTCTCCCCCCGCCCCTCACCTGCCTACAGCTCTCTGGGCGTTCCCGTGATAGCGGGCAGTGTCCAGCCAAGCTCTGTTCAGCCTTGATCAGCCCCCAGACTCGCAGCTGCACGATAAATGACTGAATTCAATAGTTTCTTTTTTCTCCCCCTAATAAAACAGCCCCCTCCTTCCTAGGAACCCGGAGTCGGGCCATTCGTAGCACGGCTTCCTCCCCACTTGCTAATTCCCTCAAATAAACTTCTTTTCTTCTGCTCGCTGCTTCCTCACGGTTCACTGAGTGACACCGTTCTTACACTTTTTTTTCAGAGATAAATCTGACTCTCCTAACATCATTTTTTTTTTCAAATTCCTTTCCCTACTTCCCCATCACAAGTTAGTAGCTACTTTAGTATGATCTGCATGTCTTTCTATGTATACCTTTGAAATTACTTTTAAAAAGAAAAAGTATTCATTTTTTGTTTAATTGAGCTTTTATGGTATCCAAAGAATAAATACCAACAGTTAATGTTCATTTAATTTCTACACCAAAACTTAAAATCTGAGACTATTTTTAATAACACATTGTTCAGGTTATGACATTATATTTAATATCGTCTCCCTCCATGACACAGTGTATTCCCCTCGATGTTATACCCTCCCCCCCCTTTTTTTATCTGACACAGGATTTAAGGGTTATAACAACCTGGCACACATATACTGCCATCTAAGGGAATCTTCCTGAAACATACTGCTACTGTCTAAATGACTGTTCTAGACCGTGTGATTTCCCCACCACACTGTTTATAAAAAGGGATGATCATTAGCAAGAGCTAGTCCAAGATTTCCTTGATGCAAAGATAGGTAATACATAAAAATAAAAACATGACCTATTAGAATACCTTGAATTTGAGTTGGGACTAGTCATGCAAATCAAGTAATGTATTGAAAGTGATAAAGGTGTTTTTTGTTATATTAGTGAGGTGACTTTTAGAAAATACCTAAGGATGGGGGCTGGTTGCCAATGAAGCCAACAAAGTGATTAGAAGGTTGGAATTTCCAGTCTCACCCCTGACCTTGAGGGAGGGAAGAGGGACCAGAGGTTGAATCAATGACCAATAGCCAACGGTTTAATCAATCATGTCTATGCAAATGAAGACTTCATAAAATTAAAAGGACAGAGTTCTGAGAACTTTTGGATTGGTAAACACATGGAAGTGCTGAAAGTGTGGAGAGGACAGGAGGCTCCACCCCCTTTCCCACACCTTTGGCCTTATACATCTAATCCAGCTAGCTCTTGTGGAGTTATATCGTTGTATAATAAACTGATAATCTGGTAAGTGAAATATTTTCTCAGAGTTCTGTAAATCACTCTAGAAGATTCCTTGGAATCTAAGGAGATAGTTATGGGAATCTCTGGTTTATAGCAAGTTGCTCAGAAGTGTAGGTATCAACCAGGGCTTGCGATGGGCATCTGAATTGGGAAGGGTGGGGTATGGGGCATTCATGTAGGTCTGCACCTTTAACCTGCGAACTCTGATGCTATCACTGGGTCAGTTATATCAGAATTATGAGAGGGGACACAAAAATACTGGAATTACCTGTACTACAAGGAGGGTGGACCCCTTCTCGCAAAGGCTTCCCCTCTAGATGAGTGTTCTAGGAACCCATCTATAACAGTGTATTGTTGTATCATCTGTATCTGTATCAGTGTAGTGTATCATCTGTATCTGTATTGTTGTGAGAGGCTGCATTCGGCTTCAGTGAATCTTTTTTGAAGACTCTTCCAATACATTTGACCATTCCAGAATGGGTGATTTACCAGCACAGCTGCCCACACCACGCTGCATGTTCTTTGACAAAGGACAGCATGAACCCCATTCCCCACCCTCTCTATTCACCTGATCTCTTCCCAAGCCACTTATGTTTGCTTCCCAGGATGGAAAAAGTCCTCAAAGGGAAAAGTTTTGCTGATGTGGAAGAGGTGAAACAAAAAAGGGCAGAAGCACTAAAAGTCACCAAAAGTGATGAGTTCAAAAACCATCTTGAGCAGTGAAGAAAAGTCTCAATAGGTGTACTGCATCAAATGGAGAGTACTTTGAAGGAGACTGAGGTTTAAACATGTAAGAATAAATACATAATTTTTATAAATAAATCCCATTTTGGGGGACCCCACTGATAAACAGCAAGGTATCTGAGAATTGTTTGTTGATGTGGAGAAATCCAACACACACTGGAAATTTTAGTCCCAGAATACCAGAAAAGAATGTTCAATGTGGTGGTTTGCATTCCCATGTGACCCATAAAATTTCACTTCAATTACAGTAACAAACAAACAACATGTTTTCTAAATTGTTTGTGGTCATTAAGAAAAACATATCCTTCCTTACTGAAATACCTTTCATGTGTGTTCCATTATGATACAAAGTTCACTTGTTTCTGTTTCTCTATTTTCCTAGGGGAGAAGCAAGGGCAAGAGGTGATCTTATACTATTGTTTTCAACATCATTCCAAAAAGAGGTTCTATTTTTTTAATAAAAAAAATCCTTATACAGTCACCTGTGTAAAAAGAGACCTACCAAATACAGTTTTGTGTCAGATAACCACAGTCCTCAAATCAGTTACAACTATCTCAGCTCCCAGATGCTTTTACTGTGTATTATAATATAGTTATATTTGTTTCTCCACTCAGCGTTAAATTTCTTCAGAACCAGTTCTTCTCCATGATCTTAAAAAAAAAATTGCTTAACAAGATATTTGTCACCATGGTGGGGAGCTAATAAAATTCAATAGAATGAATGAATTCTGCATTGGCCTGAAGGGCTGATTCAGTTTCTGTGTGGTTCTGCACTGCTCATTCAAGGTCATGCTGAGATATTCCTGGAGGTTGGCCCCCCTTCTTTTAAATGTTCCATGAACCCCTGGTTTTACTTCTTCATTATTATCAGTCCACCTGGCCTATTCTCCCTTAATCAGGCCTGTCAATTTTACCTAGACTCCAGAAAGTAGGAAGAACTTGTTCTAGCAGGATCGATATTTCTCCAAGTTTTTTGCCTCACATTTCAACTTCCTCTTTGGAACTTGAAAGTAAAAAAAAAAAATTTTTTTAAATTGACTTCTCACTTCTTTGGTTTCACTTGACTAGTTTCTTAGAGAAGAACAGCTTCCTATCTTAGATAACAAAGAACAGAGTAACGGGGTGGTGGGGAGCTGAAGAATATATATGTATCTCCATTATACCACTATAGAAGAAATAAAATTTCTCTATAATTTTAACAATAAGAATATGTAATGTACTACAGAAAGGTTTATATGTACAAGGTCTTAAAAAAAAAAATTCATTAGCTCGTATGGCCAAATGAGTGACCAAGACTTCATCAGCACAGCTCTGAGATTTACCGGATTCATTGAGGTCTGGTATTCTGCAAAAGGAAAAATTGAAGGCACAGTCACGTAGTGACTGTGTAGGGCTTTCCTGCCCTTCGTTCCTACCCTCCGCTGGGTGATCTTCAGGATAGGGAGTCCTTGGTGGCAGAGCTTCCCCTGACTGCACACCTCCTACAGGAGAGATCAAGCCACTTTTCACCTACGAAATGGTGTATTCTGGTCTGAGAAGGCTGGAGTCTCCGTGATGGGGACATCATCGAACAGCACAGAGAAGCTAGAGTCACCTTGGGAGGGACTCGTAGTAAGTCAAAACAAGCTTTTGGTTAATGAAGCTCATTTCATTCGGAAGGATTCCCAAGACCCAGGAAAACGGCAAGGATTTCGCAACCCTGAAAGACTGGCGGCGGGAACTGTTCACACTCCCACATCACCGAAGGGGGAAATGTAGGCCAAGGACACGGGGGTGGCCCCTACCTACTCCTCTACAGTGCTCTGTACTCTTTAATGTTCACACAGCATTTGCTCTTGAAGACATTATCTGAAAGACACACACATTCTAAATTGCGCAACCCTCGATTTATCTACCTTGGAAGGATGAATGGCTGAGCGAGCCCTGCTGAGATCTGAGCCTCTGTGTCCCGCGGTCCAAACCGTTTGAACCTGCTGCGGAGCCCAGTGAGCCAACTCCCCCCGCTCTCCCGCAGGACGGCCGCTTTGCAAAGGAGTTTAACTTCACCGCTCATTTCTCCTTCCAGCCATGGAATTTTCCAGACGCTAACCAGTAGTCAACAGACGAAAGTACACGAGTTACCTCCTCCGAATTTTCTGTGGGTCAGCGTGATATTAAAACGTATGTGCTCTTTGTGGAAACAGGAGAGAGATCACGGGAGGAAGCACGAGACTAATTTAATGCCACTTACTCAATTTCTAGAGGAGGGGCAGAGGCATGAGATGTTCATCTCTCTAAACTTTGTGCAAGTCTTGTAGATTCTATCTCAGAAGGGCACACACATCTCTCTGCTTTCCTCCATTTCAGCTGCCACCAGTGTAAGGCAAGCCACAGGTTTCTCCAACAGGTTCGACCTGCTAAGCAGATTGTATCGGGCCTCTCTTTAAAACATCGAGATGTTTTGCTTTCATTTAGAATACAATCCAGATTCCTTTGGCTGGCCTCTGGAGCCGTGTGTATGCTGGCCCCAGGGTATTTTCTGACCGAATGTTCTGTTTCCTCCACCCCTTATACTTGAAGCAGCACCTGTCTCTTTTATTCCTCAGGCTCACTAAGCCCATCCCCGCCTGGGCCCAGACACTAGCTATTTTGTCTGCCTGGAAAGCTCCCATCCCAATATTAAACGACAGGCTCTTTCTTCTTGTCAATTTCAAGCTCAGGTCTCTCCTTTCCAAAAGACCCTTTCCGAGCCACCCTACCTCATTCTGTCGTGTGCCACGGTCTTGTCTGTTTTCCTGGTGCCATTTATACTATATGGATTTATTTTCTTTACTCAGTTAACACGAGTCTCGGTCACTAAAAGGAAATACTCATATAAAGAGGAACGCTACCTCTTCTGTTCACGGCTATCTCCCCAGAGCACAGGATGACCCTTGAACCTTGTAAGGTTCACAAATGTATTGGAAAGAAGGAAAAAAAGTTAGCAGCAAGAAGAAAGCTTTAAGAGTCAGCCATTGCTGTATAGTAAGTTCTGCTGTATAAAAATTTTAAATCGTTACGTATGTTTTCATGATAAGTGGTTTAGTGAACAAAAAGGGGTTAACGTAATTTGTCTGGTAGCAGGGCATTAGACATTTACTTGTGGTCATGTGTGTTTGTGTTTTATAAGGAGTGTAGGAAATATACTGAGAGGAAATATACATCAACATTTTGACCTTCATTTGTAGTAATTATTTTCTGTTTCTGTATTGTCTTAACTTTCATGACAATAAACATGTATTACTTCTGTTGCTAAAAGTTATTTTAAATCTATGTCTTCTGCTTTACTCAAGAGTTTTGCTTAAAGGCACAGAAGCTCAATTCAATGTGGCTTAACCAACTCTAATTTTTACCAGTTTGTGTAACTGTTTTGCTAGAAGGTCAAGGTGCTACAGGTCATTCACCCCTGTTTGGTCTTCTACTTGTATTTCAACATAACTTTGTCCAGGTGATAAAGAACATGACTTCTAGAAAGCCTCCAGATTCACATTGCTTACTTGGAATTAAAATTAAAATTGAGATTAAAGTTTAAAATGAGATGTAAAAGGAAATTTCTACCAGCTTCCACAAGCAAATCTATGGAAATGGCTCTGGTGGGGGAGGCCTGGATATCCACCTCTGAACAAATCATTAATTCATTGCCATCTCTGGGTGGGATTTTATAGGGTTCATACACAGCAACCCCCTCTCTGCCTTTAGACCCAACTTAGAAATAGGCATACCATTCAAAGAGATAAATATCAACATATCAACCTTATTATTGATAAGGATGGTAGACTAATAAACTGGAAGATGTGGCTAATATGTGAGGTCATATGGGCTTGATAATTCTCCCCTAAATTAGACACACACACACACACACACACACACATACACACACCCCATTCACAGATGGCAGTGGACACCCTCGTCCCTCACAGCCCTTTGCCATTGTCTGCTCTGTCAAGATTTCTTATAGGTGAGACAGCAAGCCAGAAAGTGTGTTCTCTGCATTAGGCATATATGAAAAGAACCCTGAGAATGTGCTGAAACTTGCATGACCAATCCCTATTCCCAGGCTACTAATCAGAACAGTCATTTCCAGCTGAGGTGTGTATGTGAATGGCAGATGTGAAATCATGAATTTACTTTAAAAGTGGTGTGCCCAAATAGAAATAGAGGCTTGTTCTGAAGGTATTGGCCTTTTTAATGCCCTAGATTTTAATTCCCAGGCTAGATTCCCCTATCATGGCTATATTTCTGATTATTTTTCCCTTATACAATTTTGATATATATTTTCTATTGCATACTAGAGTCCCTCAAGAGCATCTACTGAATTTTGAATCAGAAACTAAACTTGAATCTCTTTGAAATGTTCAAAGCCATTTCCATTGGCACCTTTGTAGCTCCACATAATAAATTGAACCCAGGAGCAATAGCCCTATTAAGCTGATGAAATCATTGATTTCTTCTATGTGTAATGGTCATTGAGAGCTATTTTCAACAGATATAATACTAAGTGATTCAGCGCCTCATCAAATTAACAAAGAGCCTCTTGACCCTATGACCCTTAGTGGAAAATGTTTATTGAGAAATTATTATAAGTATTTTCAAAACATGGCGGCAAAGTAACCTATACTGATAGTCAAAATAGCATCACTAGTTTTCTTACACAGAAGGAGTAAGAAACATTAATGCAGAAAACAGAAGCTGATCAAATGTTGTCTTTGTTGTTCTATTTATCTGTCTAAGTCTAAGCAAAGAAATACGATTAGAACATCTTGCCTTGACCAAGGGTACCCAAATACTGATTCACAGTCCTGCTGTATCAAAGACACTTGAGATTTTCAAGATACAGACACTGAAATTTGATCAAAAAGGAAGGCCAGTCAAAGTTTAGCAAGTCCTTCACAAGATTTGGATAGGCAGACACGTTTGGAAATCATTAAAATAAAATTGGGTTCCATGTAAGAGATTGTCCTGAGCTACCATTGTTTCTTTCTTCCTATATATTTTTCTCCCATCAGCCATAGAATGCTGGCATAGGAAAGGCTTTATGAGGTGATATATTCTTATCTCCTTATTAGTGTCCCATAAAGGAATGTTCAGAGAAATAAGGAGTTTCGGATGGCATATACTTGGTTTACCTGTGCCCCTCTGCCTTCCTCTTTTTTGATTACTTCTTTGTAAATATTCTGGTGAACTCAGTCTCACTGAGATACAAATGGCTGACAAAATATAACTTTATGGAAGTAGTATTTGTTATCTTGGCAAAATCAATGAACTTAAGTAAAAGAAAATACCGTAATGCGTGGCATTATAAGATGTGGGAGAAAAGAGGAAGAGAGGAAGGAGAAAAGTTGATGAATAAACTCTTAAAACTCACATTTTATGTAGCTTGAAATCTTCTCTTCCTCAGACCAGCACTAGTTGCAGGATTTCAAGATGGACCAAAATATTATTATGTAGAATCTTAAAAACAAAACACTATGTTAATGGATAGGCTTTAAGCCTTTGTCTATTCATATTCTTTTTTACAAAAATCACATCATGGTGCTTTTTAGTAATCCTGTTTTCTTTCTTTCACAAGCAAATCAAGAGCATCTTTTCAGTCTTCTGTTACATCATTTAAAGTAGCCTCATGATATCCCATTTTATAAAAGATACCATAATAAATATATTTGATTCTCTGTTGTTGAACATTTATTTTTCAATAATTTGCTAGTACAGACAGAGTTATGAAATTCTTCTAGAAAATTTTACCATATGTTTATGTGGATTTTCTTAGAATATATTTTTTAAAGTAGGGACTACTAGATATATGAATGTAGAAAGGATTAAATGCTGCTAGATAAAAATTCTAAATGCTTCTTAGAGAACAATGAATTCTAGATAATTTGGTTATTTTGGAAAGGAAGATAAATTGTAGAAATATATATTATATGTTGACAGTTGCATTTGAAATAAAAATGAAATTGCCAAATGTTTACAAATGGCTATTATGTTAAAATTAAAAAATCAATAGCAGCAGATTATACATTAAACACCACATATTTTTATCTATTTATGTATTATCTATCCATCTAGTTTTTAATAACCTATCTCTTTTTCAAACCAATTTTTTTGCAGTGAAGTCTACAGATCAGTTGTAACCTTCAGAAAATAAACCCTCATTTTAGAAAAGGGATGTATATAAACTATCACCAGGTATACAGTTCCTCTGTTCACAGAAAAATAAATAAGTATAAATCTAGATAAAGGTCTAGAGAGCCAATGAAAATGGATTTTTAACAGTCTCCTTTAAAAAAATATTTTTTAATTGAATCTTCTTTTTAAACTTGAGGGCATAAAAGAAACAGAGGACAAAAGAGAAGTGATATTAAGATAAAAGTCAGGAGGAAAAATTAAATACTCGAGTAAAATATCTTGTTGGATGGAATAAAAAAAGTATCCATCATCTGAAAGGACAGTAATTAGGAAAGTAGTTTGGATTCACTGGGGGAAAAAATTGCGATTCCATATAAAGGATCCAAGTAATTTAATGCACATGTTTTCTCCAAAGACTGCAGATTGAGAAGAGGTGGGGCGGAGGTAATGGGCTAAGCACCTGGGGTGATGTGTCATTCTCCTGGAGAATCTGATAATGCAGCTGAGACATTCTGCCACAATCAAAGCCACAGTGTTGTATTCTTGGACTTTGTAAAAGCTGGACTTTGAAGTTCAACACTGAGATGTAAGGAGAATCGTGGAGTTGAAAGGAAATTGGATGGGGAATGAGGAAATTTGGTTTCAGTCTTGACTCTGCTGCTCTATTAGCTGAGTTACCTTGGAAAAGTCAATTAATTTTCCGAGGTGCAGAATTCTCATTTGAATGGGAATGGTTAATGAATACTTAATTTATGATTTAGAAATTCACCTTAATGCTCAGCAAAGTCTGGCACACAGTTGGTGCTCAATATACCATTTTCCTGAATCAAAATGAATCTGATAGATGTTTTCATTTCATAGTATGTAAGGAAGTTTCTCTCTGTCTTATTTATTCTTGAGTTCTCACCATTTCCTTTTTAAGGCTATACTTGCTTAATAATTGATCAGTGTTACTCAGTAAAAGACAGAGCTGACCATGTAAAAATAAAAAGCACCTTTAGCATGAGCCTGTAGGGTCTAGGAACCTCACATAGGGATCTGTATTCAGGCTGAAACCCAGACACATACAAGACTGTGGTTGGTATAGAATACTAAGGATGAAGCTTGGGAACAAGGAGAGAATCTATACAGAGTTTGTTTGAATGCTAATACATCACGAAATCACTGCCTCCTGGCTCTGGAATTTGCTGCCTAAGACTGCAGTTCAACAAAGAGTGGAATCCCCCACATAACCCCTTATTCTGGCTCTGAGGCAGAATTCAGGAAAGTTCCATCACTACAGATATATAATTGTCCTTTTCATACTTAATTAGGCCTTGGTGGCCAAACTGTGATGACTCTGTGACCATGACTCGTAGCCACAGCGGCTTGTTGAGTTCATTTCCTTCCCCGAGGGTCCCCTTGCACTCCTTGGCTCCTGATTTCTGTGTGCGGTCTCCCTCTGGCCTCTCGATTGAAGTCAGCCTACCTCTTTGAATTGAATGTGCTCTGACGTGCGCGTGTTAAAAAAGGAAAAGACTGTACTCAGGCCGCAGGAAACGGCGCCTTGATTGGTCTTCCCCTGCCGGGAAGCCGTGGGAAAACCTCCCCAGGAAGAACCGATGAAGAGGAAGAGCTCACAGGCCACCTGAGCTGAAGGCAAGCAGAAGCTGAAACCACAAACAGTTCTTCCCCAGCAAACATCTCCAGCTCTGCCTCCTCCGCACGTGCCCTCACGGTGGAGCGAAACTAATTTAACAAGCCAGCGCCATTTCCTCTGAACCCTGGTGTAGATATTTCTGCAGGACTTTATTAAGACAGACCCCGAAGTGCTCATCAGGCCAGTGAAAGGAGAAAACCCTGCTGTGGTCTATCTATCCACACTACCACCGCGATGAAAGCAGCAGCCCGTATCAAAACAGACAGGTAACGTTAAAGGCACGCCAGGCACCTGCCCATGTTCAAGGCCGCATTCTTAAAGCGAAGGGTCATTATTTTTCCAGTGGTACAGGGAAGGAGCTAGCTGCAAGACACGCAGGTTACCCTGAAAAGGCCCCCTAAGTAGTTTAGGAGATTGGCAGCACTATCTGAAGCCAGGTTCCTATCAGGTACGGATTCAATATTTTGCTGACATTGCATAAGGTCCAAGGGGATATTTGTGAGGAGAGCGAGTGGCCCTCTAACTCCCAGCTGTTTTGTACCCCGTGCTGAGCTTATAAGAACTTTTTTATTTGCAGTATGGATCTGGCCTTCCTAGCACAATCGTGCTCTGGATGTTACCCATAGCATTTTGTTTCAGTAATGGATGGATTGGAAAGCGGGTTGTGCAGAGATGACGATACAGGGGCGCTTATTATCAGGAAACACAAAATGTTAACTTGATTATCCCTTTTCCCTTCAAAGGGGAGATTTTGGCAAAGATTTTAGATTTAGAAATAAGCCAAGTCTAGCAAATTAGTGTACTGAATTATCATCTTTAAAGGTAATTACTTTCATGCTTGATCTCGGCCCTTCCCATTTGCACCTCGCGCCCCGGTCCCCATTTCTCAGTCTCCTTCACAGTGTCCCCGATGGGGACACTTGTTAAACTCTCATCTGGGTGTCTCTGTTGTTAACTGGTGAGGGTTTGGGGATTGAAGACTCTTGTTGTCCTTCAATGAGGTTAGCTCTTCACAGAGGGAAACAAAAGGAAAAGGGGAGGATGTCCTACAGTTTCCTCCGATCCTGGGAAGGACGATGACCAAAATTTTCTGCGTTGCTCGCAGTCCAACCTCGCACTTTATACAAGACTCTCTTAGTGCTTTGAGGTTCACAGATCAATTTAGACTGTGTATTTTTCTGTCTTTGTTTGCATTGTTCTTTTATCCAGCTGCACGACAGCGTTCCTTTGAGCAAAATGTCAAATGGTGGGGAATTTGCTCAATTAGCTTTGCAAATGTGTGTTTGACTTCCTATGGCATCTTCCTCCTTCACCTTTATTGTACATTTCTTATATTTCAAAGGACATAATATAAATTCTTCTTTTGTAATAATTCTCATCTTAATTCATAGGTGTTAGTCTGCAGTTGTTCCTGATTGTGTTTCTAATTAAAGCACAAGTACCCATGCATTTTCTCCCAATTTGATTCAATTATGTTGGAGGTGAGGAAAATACTTAAATTCCAGCTGCACTGACATAGAATAGCTTTATTACAAAACATAGTTTAATCAATGGGACGTGTGTGGCCTATAAACTACAAAGCAACTCTTTTTCCATCCTGTTTGCATACACCCTGCTAATGTTAGCTATAGGACTTGAAAACATGTGAAAAAAAAATATGTTTTTAAAGTATTTTAGGGATTGGAAAGGTGTTATTCTCTTAATAAGAGAAAACAACAAAGTAATTTTAGCAATACTCAGTAGTGATCTGGATTCTTATTGCAAATGAGGGGGGACAGGCTGAACTCAGATGAACAAAGGTAAAGCCGTGAAATATTTGATAATATACACCTGTTCCAGTCCCTTTTGTCCCATTGAGGGTTTTGATATTTGCATAAATTTTGCCAACCATACCAATAGCTCATTATCCTCATGAATAACGTAGCCCTCCTCTTACTTCTCATAGCTAGTGCAGGTTAAAAAAAATACAACCGACCATCTTTGTCCCATTTTGTATTTCTCCAAGTGGAAAAGAGGTGGGCACAGCACATGGGATACAATTGAAGGTCTTTAAAGGGCCACTTGACTGTTAAGCTAAGCGCCTCTTATCTGTATCAGGATTCAGTTTCTTTGAAGTTAACTCAGAGATTATATTTCATGCCTTTAAAAATTCTTTAAATAAGAATGTGCCTCATTCCTTTTTTCTAAAATTCTCTGGAACATCAGGTTGAAATGGAGTTGAGTGTTCACTAGTTTCCATTCTAACCAAGGGGTAGGGGAAGAATTGCAGCTTTTGAGGCTCCTTCCTCTATTACCTATAGACAGGATAGACACAAAATTTTTGTCTCCTTACCTTCTTTTGTCTCTCCATTAGCCTTCAGTTTTGCTTCCCTCAGCTTGAAAACATATATATATATATATATATATATATATATATATATATATATATATATATATACTTTTTATCACAGCACGCACAGCATGGCACGTGAAGTTCTAATACACACCTGATGCGTGTTACTCTCAGTGTGTAGCCAATTGACTAGAATCTCCAGGTGTTATAAAGTGTCTGTGATGTGCTTGTAATAAAGGTGTTTTCCCCAGCTTCAGACGTAAGGTGCTGGGCGCAGATGAGGAAAGAGAGACGCACTGCTAAAAGTAAATTTACTCTGGGTTAGTAGTATGTCTGGAAACTTTGGTTTAGGAGAATTTCGATTTTCCTGCATAAAGTGTTGTGCTCCCCAAAGTAGGGGGATTGGTGTGCAGAGGAAAAATATTTGCTGAACTAATGCATTTAGCATGCTGGTGTGAGCAAGTCTTATTTGACCTCAGTCTAAGGAGGAGGAAAGGCTGGATGTGCCCCCAAAGAAATTGGAATAAAAGAACATTGTTGTTTTTCCCAAGAAAGCAAATAACCTGTTGAGAAACGTGGGCAAAACTGTCATCACCTGAGTAAGGAGGCTTGGTTTATAGCAGCAAGGAGACTAAAATTCTGGGGGTTCATTACAAGATTTTGAGCTAACTTTTTTTTTTATATCAGAGCTAGAATCTTGTAATATGTGAATTTACCTATTTTTTGTAATATGTGAATTTACCTATTTTTTTTTACAGAGTAATTTGAAAACATTAAAGTAGTCAGCATGGGGGAAAACAAGTACAGGCATACCTAGTCTTACTGCCTATCTCTTTATTGCGCTTCACAGGTGGCGTGTTTTTAACACTGAAGGCAAGATCCTCCACCAGCAAAATATTACGACTCACTTTACTGTGTGCTACTCGGTTCGTTGCTGTGGTGTGGAACCAAACCCCTAGTACCTTGAGGTATGTCTGTATTTCAAATAATCATACTTTATTCGAGTTTAATAGTTTTGTATCTTGAACTAAATATAAGACTGAGAAAATGATGATGCCATAACTTTCCATGGCTTGGGATCTCTACATATCTTCAACTTGTGTGAGATGTTATTAATTTAAAGGGGATATAATTGTAATATGATTTGCCTTGCAAAGACTTTCAACTTCAGTTCATTGTGTTAAATAAAATGAAGGTCTAAGAGTGAATAGCTATCCATTTTTATCTTGAAGGGCAAACAATGCCTAAATTAATTTAAGATTATTAACTACCAAAAGTCACGCCCAAGAGTGTTTTAATTTATTAGCACGAGTCTTCTTTGCTGGTTTCTTACTGTGTCTGTAAGAGTTGTGAGAGGTAATTTTGTTTTTCTTAAACTACTTAGTAACTCCTTTAATAAAACAACTAGAGAAACCTGTTAAGATAGAAAATATAGTGGTTCCTTCATTGTACGTCCTCTTTTAACATCTAAGGTAATGGACTGTTGACTTACAAATCTGTAGTCTTTTTTTTTTTTTTTTTTAACAACTGTATAAAAGTTGAGAAATTGTCCCAGCAATTAAAGAGTATTATCAATCATTAAAACAAGTATGGGTATTATTGAATCTTAACATACCATATGTTTACTTCTACAAATATTCTTATTTGGAAAATTCAGGTCCTCAATAGAGTTATCATTGAAAAGGCAATTAGAAAAATGTTTGGAAATGTATTCAAATATATTCATTGAGGTTTAACTATATGCCAGGTTCTCAGTGCTGGGAACGTAACAGATTGAACACCAGGTAAGGATGTATGCTCTTCTTGAGCATATACTATGGAACGGTGATCTAATGATAAACTATGGGTGTACTATGGAAAAAACATAAGTTATAGAGCACAGAAAGTGGATTTGAGAGTGCTAGAGGAGGAGGGCAAGTCAAAGTATAAACTAGGTTAGGGTGTCTTATTGAGAAAGTAAGATCTGAGCACAGAACAGCAGGGGTCAGGCAGTGAGCCAAGCAAATAATCTGGAAGAAGATCATTTCTGGGAGAGAAACGGGTAGAGCCAAGTCCCTAAAGTGAGAGTGTGCTTGAAATGTTAAAGGAAAAGCAAGAGGCTAGGCAAGTAGGATCACAGCACAAGATGGTGTAAATGTCCTAGAGCCAGATCGCAGGTACCCCTGGAGACTGTTTTCACTTCCTATTGGAGGGAAATGGGGAGTTTCTGGCAAGGTTAGACTGAAGAATGAAATGAGTCAAGTTTTAAAAGTAATGGACTGCTGGTAGGTGAGCGAGGGGGACTATAGGGGCTAGGAAGTGTTTAGACAAGAGAATATGGTGGTTAGGGGCAAAGTAGACCTTATAACAGAGGCGGGAACAAGCCGTCCAGTTCTGCATCTATTCTGAGGTTAGAGGGAATGAGATGTGACGGATGTGATGTAGGGTTTGAGAGGGAAAGGCAAGGGAATGAGAGCGTTTCCAACGCTGAGTGGGGGTGCCTACCAGACTAGCAGGTGTTGCCAGATGAGTGTCTACGGGCAGACCGAGTTGGTATCTGGCGTCATGGTCTGCACTAGAGCTGCAAACCTAGGCATTGGCATCTGGATGGTTTTTTTTATATGGATGGCATCACCGAGAAAGTAAATGTAGATAAAAGTTCCAAAGATGGAGTCCCAGAGTTCTCCAGTGTTCAGAGACCGGAGATCTGAGGGACAATAAGAGAAAGCAGAGTATGAGGGTGTGGATGCCAGCACAGGGGGATGTGGTGGTGGGGTCCTTGGCTGTCCCCTCCACATGGCTCTGAGTTTCATTGGTGTGATATTGGGCAAAATCACAAGTCAAAAGAAAAGGAGGTGATAGGGGTTCAAAAAAGAAGGTGGAAAACAGTCATCACTGAGTAAAAGAGAGTGAATGGGCTGAAAATTGATTCGATGTTTGCCTGGCAGCAGTTAAGGAGGTGAGCTGAAATTTCTGGATATGAATTTAGAGTGAAACCAACTGGTAACCACATGAGCTTTACTTTAGGCGCTTTCAGTTTCATGGGTGCAGAGGAGGAGCTGCGGGAGTGCTGAGTTGTTCCTGGATGTGACTTTGTCAGGCAGGAATATCAAAGTTGGAGAACAACAAGGAACAGAGGGCGTGGGCAAAGGAGAGAGCATGTTTGCCTCTGGCCTCTTCACTGGGGAGGTGGGGAGGGAAGAGATCTGGTGGGCGGAGGACTCTGAAAAGCTGATAGAATGAAAGGCCTTGGGGACCCCAGGGTGGGAGAAGCAAAGACTTTTGACAATAGCTAAGGTCCCATTTAGAACATACTGAATCAACATTTCGTGGCTGCTCATATGGTGTGCTGGGTTGTTTCTGGTGTATTTCACTTGATCCTCAAAAATGTGCATGCCATGCTCCATAGAAGACCATGAAACAATGTAAGTTAAACTTGTCCAGACTCGCAAGGAAATACAAAAGCTTCAACTCAATTTCAGTTCTTTTTCTTTTGGTTTAATCATGTTACCATCAAACTGCTTTATATACTCAAGTGTAAAGGAATGTTTCTTTACATACTGTTTTGTAAACCTACGATGACTTTTACTGATTTTTAATGACTTGAACTTGAGGGATTGCTATTTTTATTTTATCATATACAGAAATTTTGTGTTTTTTAAAAATTAGCACTCATCAAGAATTTATGAATATAAAGTTCATTAAAATAATGTTTATTTAGAAAACATTCAAAATGAATCTGATTTTAAATCATATATAAAGTCATACCATATTAAAAATAGTTGCATGTCTTTAGAAACTAAAAAATCCATTTGAACAAACTATGTCAAAAGAATTTGGAAACAATTCAAACCATATTGATATTAGAGTTTCGTTGTGACTTCTTTTTGTTAATTTTGTTGGATGTGGAATATGTTTTGGCTTACTTTTTAAGTCTTAGACACACAAAAGTCATTACTGATGAAATAATAAGATGCTTGAGAGGTGCTTTCATGTACCCGGGCAACAAGCAAACAAAGTTAGCCTGGCAAGAAGCAAACACAATGTGTGTGTTGGAAGTGCATGGAGGGCTGGGTGCGGAGCAGAAATTGTTGGTGCTTGAAGTTGGGTGATGTGTACCTAGGGATTCTTCTAAGTATTCTCTTCATAGGGATGTTGGACATTTTTCATAGCCAAAAGTTTATGACAGTAATTCTTAAAATACCTCACACATACATGTTTGTGTTTATTAATTCATCATCCCCTGGGATGCCCTAATTTTAAGGATGGCTTGCCATCGGGCTGATGCCACCAGTGACTGAATGTGGTCAGAAAAGAGTTCAAGTGGAGTTGAATGCTTAGACACCCCGACCTGATTGTGCAAGGATAATTATTTCCTACAAATGTAACAATTTCAAAGGCCATGACTTCACAAGTGCATTTTCTTCCTTGTTGTATATTCTTTGAAATATTTGGAGAATATCTCTTAGGGGTCCCTCAGTCTGTCTGTGATTGTATGTCACTTCGCTCCTAAGATTAAGAAATTATCAATTTGTGGAGGGGGGGGAGTGAGAGAAATGTATTTTAAGGTAGATGCCATCATTTGGACTGTGATTGATTTTTTTTTTAAATAACAGTCATCATTTTTGGTGCTCCTTTAATTTGGTGAGTGATTAATATTTTTTGACCTGATGATAGTAGCCATCAATCTGCCTTGGTTCTATGACTGAAATGCTTTCTTACATGCAGTAGTTTAGATCAATACTAGACCTGTATAGACAGATCCAGTTATTAAGGTAAACAGTATTTTCAATTAAAAATATATCATTTGGCTTGAAAAAAGAGGAAAACAGAGCCATAAATAAGACTTCTAGGTCAGTGCTCCATTTAATCAAAGTCTGAATTCCACAGGTTTAATAGCTAATCATTGACTTAGGCTGAGAAAGAAGCTTATTGATTTGGAAATTAAAAATCTGCCAATAATTTTAATATGTAACAAAATGATGAAAATATGTTTTGGTCATTTAACTTGAAATCACCTTTCAAGTGCATGATGTGTAAATTCCAGTCTAGTCATATATATATAATTAGTTCTGCAAGACATAGTCCATTTTATACAGACAGATCTATCTTTCTATCTACCTATATCGGTGATCTTTACAATCTCCTGTGTCTCTATTTCTTTATACTTGATGTTGAAGGTGAGTGACTATGGCCTAGAAATATGTTATATTTTATAAATGGGTAGAATCTGTAACCTATATCAATAATTTACTAGAACATTAGTGCCTTTTATACATCATCACTATACTTACATTTAATTCTCTAACAATGACCCATTAAAGTTTAGTACATGTTTATCTTTACAGCTAAGGATATGGTGACCAGGGACAGATAGTTCCTGTGACTGGGAGAGGTACAGTCTAAAGTCTGCAGATACTTACTCGAAGGACGTGGCTTGTACAATGAGCATTTCAGCATCTGTGACTCTATTACACTTCTTTTCAGGTGATGCACATGAAAATGCTTACAGTTAGCTGTGAATCCAAGAAAGTTCTGATTCACAGTTCTGAAAGGACCCGAGAATCTGCACTCATGGAGAAAATAATTGCTGGATGCATTATGATTTATTTTTCCCCATCTCTTAAAATTAGCTTTTTTCCCTCCAATAAATAATTTTTACATCTCATCTAGCCACTCTAGGTATAGCCAAAAGGAAATCAAAGCAAGATTTCAAACTTTAAAACAGGTTAAGCAGGGAGAAATAAAAGTGATAAATATAAAATGTTATACAGGAACACAAAGGTCATTTTTCAAATCTGTAAAAACAAGAATTCTGGACATGCTTTGGTTAAGAAGAGAGCAGAAAGGGAAAATAACTTGTTATTTTAGAATTCTCTCATATATCTTTTCTTCCTTTCCTCTCTCCTCCTCTGCTCATTCCCTTTTCCATCCTCTTCTTTTCTCTTATCCATCTTACCCCCAACAAAAGCATATATAGTAGCCTTTAAGTCTATTATTTGTTCATCAGATAGATTTTAATACTTACCTCAGTGACTTAGGAGGACAAGCTCAGCAACCTCTCAGTAACTTAGGAACGTTTAAGCAACGTCTGTGGAGTGCTACTCATCAATGAGATAATAAATGAAAGGTATTTTATAGAGAACATTTACTTTAGAAATATGTATGTTTTTCAGGGTATTCCTCATCGAGAACGTGTGCTCGAAACTGTTCAAGATCATAAAATAAAGGCATTAATCAGAGCTGCACAAATGTATTCTTCTGGCAGTTGATCCGCATGGGAACTATGGAGTTAGCATTTGCTGCCCATTGACATATTTTATAGCAGAGACACTATGGTTGGCCTTTTCTAATAGGAAATAGCAACACTCATTGGCAGGTAGTTACTTAATGACACCTGGGAGGGAAATCTGAGCAGCTGAGCCTTGTTCTTCAGGCACAGGTCATACTTGGTGTGCACAGACCCCCATATTCTGAGGAAAGTTTATGTATGGCCTTTACCATATAATTTGGGATAGAAGGTATGCATTAAATGAATTGAGGATTGACCTACTCATGGGCAGGTTTTGGGGGTGCCTTGAGAAGGCTCAGTCTTTCATTTTTCTGATGAGAACACTGCAGGGTTTTGTGGATTGTTTCATAATGGCTAAAAGTTTAGGCAGATCTGGTTATCAGTTGGATTTGCTCCTTAATCATTATATGACCTTAGAACTATTTTCCCCTCATTTTCAAATAGATTATAATGATTATACGATAATAGTTGTAGCCATTCGCTAAGTTATTGGGAGAATTAAGCAAGACAAAGGCTGTATAGCACCATGTCTGGCTCATGGAGATGAGGAAACATATAAATTGTTTTACCTCAAGGAATATCAAGATTTCCCACCTTCTAGGGTCACTTAATTTTTATCTCCCTTTAAAGGCATGGAAGTCATCATGCCACATGACTTCTAGAAATCTGTCCTCCTCGTGACTATTTCTGCTTGAATACAGTAGTCCCTCTCTATATCGCGGTTCACTTATTGTGGCCTCACTGTATTGCGGGATTTTAAGAAATATTATATTTAATTATTTATCACAGATTTTTTGCCATATTGTGGGATTTTGCGGTACTGTATATCTATGTTGTTAAACTTACGTAGGTTTAAGAGTGTAAAATATGTTTAAGAACATAAGTAGTGTTTATAAAAGTGTTGAAAAGGTTAATAAGGGACTGGGAACAGTTTATAAGTGTGTGGGAATGGTTTATAAAGCCTTAAAATATATATAAATACTAAAATAAATGTAAGGTTCCTACTTCGCGGATTTCCACCTATCACGGGGGCATCTAGAACGTAATACCCATGATAAGTGAGGGATCACTGTATCTCTAGCTGCTCCAACTCTCTCTCCTACTTAGCTCTGAAATCTGCTCACAGCTGCTCCTCATTCTCAAGCCTAAAACCAAGCTGACCCTAATTTGTACTAATTTGCAAACTTTATTCAAGATTTGAGGAGGCAGGCAAGAATAACACAGAAAGGCAAACTTAAATCGGATATTAGACATTTTTGCTTTGGAGTCTGCTCAGGACCAGACACGGGAGGTTCTAGCTGATGCGTCCCCTACCCCCAATGTGGCGCACAGGTGAGAGCTATGTGTCATCAGGTGAAACTGACATCCTCTTCACCCAAGTCCCTATTCCTGCCTCGATAAAAAACTATATTATCAGTAGAGATTTAGCCTAAACCTTGATTGATCACTGTGGAATGTTTGCTATTAGAATACATCAAAGTCCTGGCTATTTCTGAAAATGATAGTATTTGGGAAAACAAAGTGTCATTTGGGCGATCTTTTTAAATTAAGAGCATGGCTTCTGTAGGACATAGATGAGCGTATGTGTGTGTATCTTTGTAAACATGTTTCTCTCTATTCCTTGCTATAATGGTTTTGGAAGTGAGGGAATATGGCCTATCTAATGTTGAATTTTGTAAAAATGTCAGCTATGCAATCTATAACAATAAATTAATACAACCTGCGTGTGCCTTCCTGTTATCTTCACTGCAAACTGCTGGCGATCGAAATATTTTTCTCCTCTAAATACTTCTGTATCACCCAGGGTCCCATTATTATTTTTACTAGAATTAGGAGTGGTATTTGTAATAAGAATTTTATTTTATTTTTTGTAAATTAATCTTTCGTGCTGAGCCACTCATCAAGTATTTATAACGGAAAGCTAGCTCTGGAAAACAGTACTGCCTATGACTGTACAAATGGAGGGTAATAACTTACGCTGGTGCTTAGTTATCCATGACCCCCCCCCACCCATGCAACCAGTCCTCAAATCCAAGCTGAAGTGGGGCAGGGAACTTTGTGATCTGGAAGAACTGATGGCTTTGCAGTAGCCTGTGAGCATCAGTGATACACATTTCAGAAAGAACAGAAGGCAGCCCTCCAGCAATTCTGGCTTGCCCTGTGCATGGTGGCACCGTCCTCAAAATTAGAAACTCTTTCACCACAGCTGCCTGAAATTTCTCTCTCTTCCTTTTTTGGATAACTAGATCCTTCTTTGGAAGAGATAATATTTATGGGATATCTGCCATCATAACTGAGTTGTGAATTAAAGGAAAAATAGTCACATCATCTGCCTCAACAGATGACAACTTGGGCTGGGTTGGAAAAGTAGACCGTTTGGGTTGCTTTGGGAGAAAGGAACATGCTTGGACATCAGAGGAGGCAGGGCAGCCATTTTTTCTCCTTCCCAAACCGTAGGCTTGGCCTCTGGCAAAGTAGCAAAGTAGGGGACATGTCGTTTGTGAGTACCCCTCACCAGTCAACCTTCTGTGCCCTCCTTTGCCACATGACCTTCCTCCAACACCTCTGCTTCTTCATTCTCTTAACATCTTGACTTCCTAGAATCTGACCAACTCCACATCCTTAATAGAGCCCTTTCCAGGAAATGAAGGTCTCATTTCTATGGTCTTGCAGACTTTTGCACTAGCACCAGTGTCTGAGTTGAGACAGTTTATGCATTTTCAATGATCCCTCACTTTTTAAATATGATGCTCAGTAAACCTGATTCCTGTTGCTGAGTCAGAGGTAGTCATACATCCCTCGATGGACAAGATAATCAGAAATAGGACTGACCATAGGCACACAGGTTTCTTCCTTTCTGTTCCCATTCCATAACTCTTTCTTTGTCCCTGTATGAATCTCAGCTATGTTGGCCATAAACAGAACCACTTTAATTTTAGTCGTCTGTTCTTTCAGATATAAATTTGCATGACAAAAATGACCACGAGGGGTTTCTTAAAACAAAATTGTAAATCTTTCAAAATAGAGATGCTGACTCCTTTAAAACAGCAAAGCACACACTGGACGTATTCAATATAATTAAAACAAGTAAAAATCTATGGCATCAGGATCTAAGCCAGTCCCCTTGACAAGTAACTAACTTTCATTTAAAGCCTTACAATTTTAATGTCATTCTTTTAAGAAAGAAATAAAAGCTGTATTAGTGAGAAATGTTGTTTTTTTTTTTTTTTTTTTTTTTTTAAACCACAATCAAGGGCAAAAGCAGTGAAATGATTGAAGATGATTTTTCAATCTGTAGGGTTTACTGGGATTACTTAGGCTAGACAGAAATCCATGAAGGTCATAATGACATTTCTATCATTTTAGACTGATGTATGCCATTTTTTTTATATTGTCTTTGCAATACACATTAAAATTTTACAGAGTGAGCTGTTACATTAAAAAGCAATGATTTAAAAATTTATCAGCTCCACCCTTCTGTAGTTTAACAAGGATTTTTACTTCCATTGTTTTAGAAACCTACTGAGAACTTTTTTTTTTTTTAATTGCTAATTCAGTTCCTTCCACGGGTGAAAAGTAACTGGTTTGTGCAAATTTATTTTTAGTTTAAAGATTCTATAGTTAAGTTCCCAATAAATGAAAAAGTATTAAGCTTATGCAACATATGTACACCATAACAAGGAAGTGGTGCCTGTTTTTCAGAATCTACAGAATGTTTGCCTGGGAAATTGTTTGATAAACCATCTGGGCAATAATAATAGAAGAAATTATTTTTATGAAGTTGCCTATTATGTGCCCATCACTGAAACCATGCTTCATCTCTCTTACTTAAACTGTTCAGCAAGCTTGCTCTCTCCTCCACACTATTAGATGCTCAGCAGGATAGTTTGGGAAAGAAGAGAGGGAAGAAGGCAGGCAAGCAGGTGGGTCAGCAGGGGATCTCAAGGAAACCCTCAAGGAAGAAATTATCCTCATTTGACAAATTCCAGAAGAAGCTTGTCGAGGTCAAGAAACCTGCCCAAATTGGCAAAAAGAAACCTGCCCAAAGTGGCAAAACGAGTAAGTGATAGAGATGAAATTTATCTGTAAATCTGTCTGAGCTTGAAATTTATGTTCTTTATACTAGGTATCCTGGCTGCGCATATGACATGTATTTAATCACATCCTTAGAAAATAAGCAGCTGCGTGCAGGATTCATTCATGAACATATTATTTACACTACATTAAACTTCATATGTTGAAACAGTAATGCTGACCCCTACGTTAAGAGGACATATATTTTACATGACACTGGGATTATGAAATACATTAAAATAGGCGTCACTAGTAAGAGTGGTCCATGAAGAGGCCATTTGTGACTCATCACTGATTATGCTTAAATACACACTGGCTGCATGTTATTAAAGTCAAGGGATAAGCCCTGGCTGCTGTGGCTCAGTGGATTGAGTGTCGGCCTGCGAGCCAAATGTCGCTGGTTCAATTCCCAGTCAGGGCATATAACCAGGTTGCACGTCAGGTCCCCAGTTGGGGGCGCGAGTGAGGGGCAACCACACACTGATGTTTCTCTCCCTCTCTTTCTCCTTTCCCCTCTCTTAAAAAAAAAAAATAAAACATATTTTTTTTTAAAAATCAAGGGATGAAACAGAGAGCATAGCCACCTACGAGGCATGACACTTCTTTCTTTTCTGATTTTCCCCTTTTCTTCCATTCACCATTTGCATTTAAAACAATCAGTGCAGAGCCATGTTCAAGAAAAATGCTGCCTGCTCCATATTATACTTTTGGAAAATGTAGGGCCAAATTCATCTTTTTATTTTTTCCCAAGAAAGGAATACAAATTCATAGGTTCTTTTGTAAGAAGGCAGTTTTTAGGTAGTGTGTGTTACTGACATGAGAGAGGAGAAGGCAGAACACAGAGAAATCAGAGTTGGGCGGTGGAGATCATAAGACTGAAGGGGAGAGGCAGGGGAAGCCAGAGAGAAAGGATTCACAAAATGAGAGGATTAGGCATGCAGAGGATTTGCGCAAACTGAGCCCGTGACTCTAGATTCCTTGGTCATTGCTGGGGTCCTCGGCAGCCCCAGGCTGTACCGTGACCGGGGTGGATCTCCTGGAGCACCCCCGCCCCAGGGTGGGGGGCCAGGTAGGTGCTGCTCTGCCGGGCCTTCAAGGTCTATGGAAACAGCTCACCTTGAATTTCACTAACCCTCTCTTTCACCCTCTGTCTCCAACACTTGGCTATTCTAAGCCCATCCCTCTCTGTGTAATCTTCCTGCCTCCGTAACTTAACCCAGAGCCTCAACATCCTCCTCAGAGTTTCCCCCACAGTCCCTCATCCCACCCAAGCCATAGCCAATTCTCTCTTCCCGATTCTCACGTAGCCCCTCTCTCCCTCCTCCAGGCACGGGCCCTACTATTTTCAAATTGCTTATATGCCTGTCTGCCTCCATTAGTAATTCTAAGGCCCAGGGAGGACGTGGACGTTGTCTGTTTTATTCTCCTCTCAAACACCATCCTCATCACAAAATTGGTGCTCGGGAATATCAAAGAAGTAAGAATTGGGCCCATTCAGGGGAAGGGAAGAAAGGGCAGGATGGCCTTGTCAACCATGTAGAAAACTGCCCTTTCCCATGGTTACTGCTTTCCATCAAGTCTAACCTTTTATCAATTTCTGGAATAGTCCTTAGAGCATTTTCAAATGCTGTTACATTGGCTTAGGAGACCATCCCCAAATATCACATGGTTAGATCCTATAATATCTCTTAAATATCACCTTCTCATATAACTTCTTCATGTCCATGGCATCTAAGGTGTGCTGTTCTCCCTTGAAGCAAGATATTCATTACCTTAATAGTGGCCCACCATTCATTCTTAAGTATTTGTACTTATTTATATTCTGCCTTTCTATGTGAGATCTTAAGTTTATTTGTGGTAGGAACTATCTTCTTTTTGTTGACAGGTGCACACAGTTGATGCCTATGGCACAATATCTTTAATGAATGTATAACTGTGTGAACTTTATAAACACAGGGGATTGAATGAGCATCCCATAAAAATGCCCCTATTTTCTTCAGAGCAAATTATTGAAAAAACAATAATGTCTTTGAGAAAGTAGTACTGTATTCTGTATTCTGTGTTTCTAAAGAAGAGTATACAAGCCTCTTATTTTCTTGTCAACAACAAAATAGTTCTCTTTGAAACCCATGGGCTGTTCTGAGTGGCAGCGATGGGCCGAGTAGACAGAGGAGAGGGTAGAGGGAAGAACAGAGCTGGTTAAGCAGAGGATGAAAACTCATTCTCTCTTATCATGGTCTTTGCACAGCGTGCGTCTTCCCATTCAAGAGTCAGGACTTTATTTCCACCTCTGTGTCTGGTGAGCAGGCTCTAGACCCGTTGACGGGAAAATCATCCATAGAGCTGTGGAAGAAATGTGATTAAATTGTATTAGAGTAGCTGAGCCTCTATCTGACTAATAGAAAAGAAATAGTCTGGAGGCCATGATGGATCCCTGAAATGCTTGTAATGGGAATAGTGTGCTATTACATATGCAAGTGGAAATCCAAGTTGAACTCAGGATTTCTCTGTCAAATAGGATGTTTGAACTAGTTGAAATACAGACTTACTTTCTGTTACATGGATGAAAGCATGACCCTAACTATAGTCACTTGCTCATTAATTTCCATCTTATAAATATTATGAAAGTAGGGGTCTCACTCCACTTCTACGGCTCCTTTTAATGATAATGGTCCCATGATATAAATAATGTAAAAAATTATTTTTACTCTTTAAAGTAAGCTTACTTGTAATGTAGGCAACTCAATCTATATTTCAACAAACAATAAAATAGTTTCTTCTTTACCAAGTATTTTCAAGTCTGTTGTACCAAAAGATGTTCCCCCAAACAGGTCTGTGACATAGAATTAGAAGATTTAAATTAAATCCATAGGATTTTCAGTTTTAAATTGATATTGTAGCATAGGTATTGTAAGTGAAATACATCACAAAACTGAAAAGAACAAAGGACTTGACTAAGTTCACATAAATAAATTAAATAAATATAGAAAATTAAAATGTAGGCAGAACTCCGTTGGAAGAGACTTCAGAAAAACAAGTGTATATACTCATATGCACAGACATGTTGAAGACTCCTAAGGAACAATTTATCTTTTAAGACATGAAAATGTATGTATTTAGAAATGCACAGAGGCATGGATTTCTGGGATTTGGGTTCAATGGTAGCATCTAGGTCAATACATTCAACAAAGCAACCATTCTGTAATTTTAAGAAGAACAATTCAGTATGTCTGTGTCTTTAAATGGCCCCATACAGTAATTTCATTTCTATTTTTTTGAGGTTGACAGATTTATTGTTTACCTTTAGAAGCAACTAAGCTTTCTCTTTATGCTTCCATAAGGTACAATATAACCTGGCCTGGCGATGTGGTTTAAACTTTAATGAGTCATTCTGAAGCACATGTTTGTAAGGACAGGAACATCATTCTTAAGAATTTTTTTGAGACATTTACCCAGAGCAGCATGCATTTGACTACATATATCGCTTTTGTTTAAATTTTTATTGAGTTTATTGGGGTGACATTAGTTAATAAAATTATATAGGTTTCAGGTGTCCAATTCTATAGTAACATCAGCTGTATATTGTGTGTTCACCACCCAAAGTCAAGTCTTCCTTCCATCATTATTTTTCCCCCGTATACCCTTTATTACCCCCCTCACCCCCTTTCACTCTTGTAATCACATACTGTTGTCTGAGTCTGAGTATGATGCTAAGTGAAACAAGCCAGTCAGAGAAAGACGAATACCATGTGATTTCACTCCTATGTGGAATCTAATGCATAAAATAAGCAAAATACAAACAGACTCATAGATTCATAGAACAGACGGACAGCTGTTTTAGGGGAGGGGTCAGGGGGCTGAGTGAAAAAGGTGAAGGGATTAAGCAAAAAATAAAATGTTTTTCATTATAAAGTTTTATCCAAATTTCTAGTCTCAGAAGTGAGTTCAGATTGAAGAGTCCAAAAAGCACTATGGGAATGCAGGTCAATTGTACTAATTTTCCCATCCCCAAATCCAGTAATGGCATAAATTATTTATTTCCCTTTTTCTTATGTTTGTTTATTTTTCTGACATTGTAGGTTAATTTCATTTTATTAACCAGTTAGCTTTAGAATTATTTCATTTTTTAACTTATTATATTACAATGATTCTGAATCAGGAAAAAAAGCTGCCAAAAAATAGTTCAAATATGTCCTGTATACCTTTTACTCAAATTCCCCAAATTCTAATATTACACATAATTACATTGCAATTGTATTATCAATATCTGAAAATTAACATTGACAGTGTTCTGTTTACTGATCTCTAAACATTAGTAAAGTTTCACTGATTGTCTTACTAAGGTTCGCAACAGGGCTTAAGATCCGATCCGGAACCCCGCATTGCATTTAGCTCTCCTGCTTCCCTACTTTGCTCCGGTCTAGGACAGAAAGGGGTTCCGAGGAGCTGTTCAAACTGACGTGTATAGACAGGATGCAGGAGGGACGAGGAAGGTAACCTGGCAGAAGAGCGGGTTAGTTATCTCAGGTACTATTCTCTAGGGGTGTCAGGGTCTATCAGGCGGACCACCTACCAGCGCTGATAAGGCAATCTTCTATTGACTGGGGGAAGGTTTCATTTCTGGGAGAGCTGAAAAGGCAAATAATTCTCTGTTCAGGGCTCAGCGTGAGCGGCTCGATTTGGGGCTCATTGTTTTGCTTTTAACAGCCGTATAATATCAATGGATTTTATAATTTTAGACCGTTTTTGTAGTTCTGGAGTGAATTCCACTTAGTCATGTTATATTATTTTCTTAGTATAATATTAGATCTGTTTACACTTTTGTTTACTATTTTTCCATTGATACTTTAATATTTATAGCTTTCTTTATTGGGACTGTCTTTATAAGATTTTGGTATTATATTAGTTTCAAAAAACAAATTAAAGAATTAGTACTTTTTTTTTTCATTTTTAATGTTATGGAGCAACAAAGCACTGAAACTCTCTAGTATATGGAGAGTTGGTAGAAGTCTTCTTAGCAAAGTTGTTCCTTAATGACACCATGTTTTTACACGGAAATCGATCTGTTCAAGCTTTCTATCTCTAATAGGATCATTTTTCATAATCTGTTTTTACCTAGAAAATTGTGCATTTCACCTAGGTTTTTATTTTTTTTCTTTCCTCCTTCCTTTCTTCTTTTCTTAAATCTGCAAATTATTCCCATGATTTTCAAATGTTATCTCTTTTAGTGATTATTTTCTTTTTTTATTTCTTAATTTATGTATTTGTGATTCTTCCCCGTTGCTCTTAGACCAAGTTTGCTAAGTTTTGGATTTATAATTTATTATTTTCTAGCTTGCTGTTTTTTTATTTTTTTCTCATTTATCTTGGCTATTTTACTGCTTGTACTCGTCTTTGATTTACTTTATTTTGGTTTTGAAAATATTTTTAAGCTGCGTATATAATTCATTTAAAAATTTATCCTGATAAAACTGATTAATACTATGAATTTTTCTCTCATCACTGCTTTAAACAGGTCATTCCAGTATGTAGTGCTTTATTTTTAGTTTTTACAAATTCTGTCATTTTAGTTTGTATTTTCGTTTTACTCAAGTCTTTTAACAGAGGTTTTATTTTTGTTAATTTTTAATTAAAGTATGTATTTTAACATTTCCTAGTTAAAAGTAATGTGCATGATGATCAGAGAGTTGTCTGTATTATTGCTCCATTGTGGGACTTATATATTCAGTGTGTCACTGGTACCTGATGAATTACTGAGAAAGTTTCAATGTTCTCCTCATACCTGGCCTCCTTCCTTCAAAAAACACAAACCAGTAAAGACTGGCAGCTGAAAAAAAAACAGAGTAAATTATCAAGTCAACTTATTATGGATCTGAACAGTGATGAGGAAGTCATTAATTAGGACAGAAATCAGCAAATCATGGATTAGAGCAGAGAAATAAAAAATATCTTAAAGAGAATCACTATTGAATATATTAGACTGTACTTTACAAATATATAAATACTTTTTTATCATGAAGTAGGGGTAATATTGAAGGGAGAATTAAAAAGAAAATATATGGAGGAGTTTATAATATGTATATCTAAAGATTTATATGCATACATTTATATGTAATGTGTATTCTTTAATTTATGTATTTCTATGTAATCTATATTTACATATAGTATATATTTATATATAATCATACATAATATATAGACTTACAGATGTAATACAGATTTATATACGCAATGTAGCTTTAAATGTGCTTTTGTTATATATATGTATTTTTATATGGAATAATGCATATACTATGTGGTCATCCTAAAGTTAATGCAAACTGGTAGAGAAACAAAAACAGAGACAGTTATGCAACATCAGATATTTTTATTGGTAAAGATTAAAAAACTGTTATGTCTAAAGGGAAGCATGCATACCCCAGTATGGAGTTATAGATTTCCCAGTTCAAGGGTGGACGAGGATGACAGCTGGCCTTGTCATTTATAAAGATATCTGGCTCCTCATGTGCTCACTGTTCTGAGAAGCTGGCTGTGTGACAGCTTCCCCTTTGTTGCAAGTAACTGCTACTTAACCAGCCCAGTCCCTTCTTGCTTGTTTACTGCAAGGGTGACATACACAAGGGGGCTCTTCCCATTGCTGGACATGTTTTAGGGTCTATTGGAAGCATATCGCTGGAAAAGCAACTATGTATAAAGAAGTTTCTGGCATAATTATTTTTCCTTTAACACAATAGGTAAAATGAGGGAATATGTAAATTGAGCATGCTTTGGACTGCAATTATAAACTTGTGTTTTAATGAACACATATATTTTAACATGTTCCATATTTAAGATTTAAAAGAAAATAGCCCTATCTTTATTCATAGTACATTCTAGTTATTTAAAAATTATTTTAAATGATCTAAAGTAAATAAAAATTATACAAGAGTACACTTTATTTTCCATTTAAAAATGCTCTCCATATTTTAAACAGAGGGTTAAGTGTTAGGGTTTTGAGGTGAATCTAAAAGGTACGAGTAGTAGTTATTGTTAAATATTTACGAGCCCACTGGTTAGGACAAATCATTTTCTTAATCTATTTCACTAATAGAAATTATTTATAAGTGCATCGTTAATTATTTACATGTTCCTGGTATTATGTTTGCATTAATAATTTAAAAATATATAATTATCTATTAAATCATCTCAATATGATTTAACTTCATTTATCTTTTGTAACACAAATAGCAAGTTGATCATTAACTGTAGTCATATAAAACCAGGTATTCAACTGTAACAAGCTTGGATATTTAGAAAGAGTAGTGACAATAGCTGCACAGCTATCTTTTTCTACTCAATTTTTCTATGGTATAATTAATATTCTTAAGAAAGTTTATGGAATTTCCTGACTGTCTTTTGTCCACTAGTTACTATTGTATATACCCTTGAGTTTCCTGGCATGTAGAGAACAAGATTCTTTCTATAAATTGCCAATTAACTCAATGGCCTTGGAGCCAAAGGCTTTCTGTATCCTGCAGGTGAAGACTGATTTTGTTCTGGGCAGCACAAGACGTCCTTACTGAAAACTGCTGAACAAAATTTGTATCATGGCAGCTTTGCCCTCCTCCAATTGTATCTGAGGTTTGAATATCATCTCAGAGTACTTCTGGAGTTCCACAGTCTTCAAGTTATGTCTGGCCTTAGGAGTAGAAAATAGAAAGTATTATGACAATATTATTATTCAGATATTTTGATCTATAAGAAATTTTCCTATTAGGAAGCCTATTAAAAAAATCTTAACAGCGTGTTTAGCGAGGGTCAGTGTTCTGAATGTGGGAAGAAAGACAAGTTATCAGAATTTGTATGCCCGAACTCCCATCAGCACAGAATGTGATTGTATAAGAGGCAGGGTCTGTAAAATGTTAATTAAGTTAACATGAGGTCAGGATGGTGGGCCTTAATCCACTGCAGATGATGTCCTGATAAAATAAGATTAGGACAGTGACAATCACATACACATGTATGCACGTACATATGTTTGCACACATGACTGTGAAGACATGTGGAGAAGACAGCCTATCTATTGTACAAGCCAAGGAGAAAGGCCTCATAGGAAACCAATGCTACTGATACCTTGATTTGGGACTTCTAGCTCCCAAAATTGTGAGAAACTAAGTTTATGTTAAATTCGTTATCTCTGGCACTTTGATTGGTAGCTCTAGAAAACTTAATACACAGAACTTATCCTGTTGAGGTCCTCACCACAGATCTCAGCTTGTATTTTGGGTGCCCAATTCCAGTTGTTTGGATTCAGGACCTTCTTATGGGATACCGAAGCAAGAATTGGAAGCAGCTCTTCTCCTTGTTTACAGAATAGTAGCAGAGGAAACTTAGTGGTCGGACTTTAGGTGCTTACTGCTTTGGCTTTGCACGACAATGCCATTCTTCATATTTAGTTTAAGGAAGACAGTTTATGCGAATACCTTCTTGAGTGCTTTATTAACAGTGTCTTTCTACAGCCTTTGCTGACCACTTCAGATACCATTGGCTGTTCAAGTTAATCCAAAGGTGAAACTTCCTCAAACCAGAAATCTCAGTCAAAGATCCTGCTATTTTCTTATTTTCCAGAACTTAGCCTAGTGTAAGAGATCTTATATCTATTTTCCACATTTGCCTCTATATGATTTGCATAAATAAGCTTATGGACCTCAAAATAGTGATGCCATTGATTTTATGAATTTGATCTGAGATAACCTCGAACACACTACACTGCCTTACAATTTTTGAACCTGTAATTAAACATACTAAACATGCAGACCTGTTTATTGATTTCCAGCTATGCAGTTTCAGTTTACAAATGTGAAAAATATTATCTATATCCACAGCAAGATGACCCAGAGGGACACTTGAGGACAATGGGAGCTACTGTGCATAAGAAACAAGGCCAATGGCAACATGTATATCTTTTTAATTTGAGGATTATGTTGGAAATGAAACATAATCTTCAAGATGAACAAGAGCTTTTGCTAGAGTGCTTAACCCTAACTATGAAACTGGCATAAATTACCTGATTATTATTAACTGGTGTTTAACTGCCTTGCACTTTTAACACTTAATTATATTGGTAATATTTTAAAATCTTGTTCATGGGTGATTAGAATGTTCTTTTACATTTAGTGTTTGAAAATCATGTACATTGCGTACCCACCAACTTATCAATTATTTAGTCATTAAAAATGTAGGTGAGGAATCATTTAGCAGTAATTAGGACTCAGTCCAAAATGTGTAAAAGGCAGTTACCTAAATTGCAGCAATGAGCTGTAGAGATGGCATTAACTGTTTGTTCCAAATAAAATGGATATTCATAGCAACTCCTTTATCTAGATGGCAATAGCGGTAAACACACACACTCACATAGTGTAAGCAAACAAAGAAAAAGGCTGGCTGCCTGTCGCCACAAAAGCCCAGCCCATGAGGCGGATGCTGGTGCAAAAGGAAAGAGGTTTTATTCAGGTGCTGCATTATTGGAGAGAGTGGCGGGCTCCTCTCTCAAAGCCCATCACCCCAGCAAGACCGAGACAAAAGCCAGTGTCCAGAGTTCCTGCTCCTTTGGTGCCCACAGGTGACTACTAAATGGTCATAGTCCCCATCCAGATAGCCTAGCGTGTTCCCAGCTGCTGTTCATTTCAGGCTCTCCCCTGGAGCCTATGTGTGGAGCCTGCACTCCAATAGGCGACGTGGCTGCTAGCCCTGCAAGAGCTCATGAACGCACTGGTCAGTGCATCACCAGGTGGGCAAGAGAGAGCGAGAGGTAGCTGACTGGAGACCACGGCCACATGGCAGCTAAGGCCATGTGGCCCATGAAGAGAATGGGCGATTGCACCATATGAATCCAGGTCAAGAGAGAGCAAGCGACAAGCCAACAAGGATATTTTTGTTACCCTGTGATTATTATTAGCTTGGGCATGGGATGGACCAGGTGCTTTCTAAAAAATGGCCAATCAACTTCCCAAACTTTCTTATGATTTGGGTGGATCCATTTCCCAAACAATCCCTTCTTTACCCAGGCTAGAAGGACAGGCCTCTTCGGTCCAGCACTTTCCCCCGCACCATTTTTACTTTTTCGGTACCTGTGCTGGCCTTTCCTTGGTTTCACCCCCAATCTGATACCAGAGAGGCAGGGAAGGGCTTTTCTTTCTATCCAATTATCTTGCTAACTTTCCACCCACTCAGTGTAAGAACCTCATCCTGCCACCATCTTGGATGATGGGCAAGACTGCCTGGTGCTCTGGACAGACTGTCTACTGGTGACAACAGTGTTTGGGAAGTTATTCTCTTGTATAGGTAGAAAATTATCTTCAGAACACCCATCCAGTATTGAAATGATTAATGATTGAATACTATTTATCACAATTGGGCGGAATCCTTCATTGTAAGTTAACCTGACCTGACCAAATGTCTCAAAGGAATGTAATGTTTCAGCTCTCTGGTAAGTTACACCCAGATGCAATTCTTCAGAACAAAGTGTTTTGAAGGTAGAATAACTCCTAAATCTCAGGATGTGTTAGTGCTTAGATCGTCGGCAGCCGTCCGTCTCGAGAGACGATGGTGTAGCTTCTTAAGAGTCTATCTGCACCGCCGAGAATGGCTGTGCAGTCCGACTCGGGAGTGACACGGTATCTGTCTCCTCCCGTGTTGAATCGACATCTTGCGATGACGCTGGAGTGTCCTCTCCAGTGAAGCTGAAGCTACAGAGCCTGGGCAGGGTGATATGGAGGGTCTGCTGTTGCCCATGCAGCAGACCCCCCCTCTCTTCGCAGCTGAAGGGTCCAAGGGAAAGACGGAGTCAATACAGCTTGGCTTCAGGTGCGCCGCAGGAGTTGCCGGTGTTGACTACAACGTCAAACCGCCTTAGGGACTCCGGCTCCGGATTTTCTGTCGGGGTTTACTCCCTTAGCCTTTCCCCTGAAGAGGTATGCCTCAAGGCAGCGGAGGTTTTTTGGAGTCAGAGTTTTCCTTCTCTGATGTGCCCTGACTGGAAGATCGAACCAGCGACACTTAGCTCGCAGGCCGACGCTCAATCCACTGAGCCAAACCAGCCAGGGTTTAGTGCTTAGATAATTCCACAAATATAAAGAAATAAACCTGTCTTTAATAAAAAGTATTTTATTTCAAAGAAATTGCTATGAACATTTCTAAGTTTCACTAAGCTTTTTCTGGGGAAAAAAATAGCTGTAACCTAATATCTGAGTGAACTTGATACTGTTTAATTCATTGTCTGTATAAACAAAGGAATATTTTCAATTTATTCAGTTCTAACTTATCAGTGTCTTCTGGGACACTGAAATAAAAAAAAAATTACATCAGCACACAAAGAACATTGTTTCAAACACTAATTTTTAAATATCTTTTTCCTAAAATCATTTCCAGTATTATTAGCAGATAATTTGGAGTGACAGTGAGTCAGGCAGCCATTGAATATTACTATGAGAAAAAGTGGCATCCAAGTGGTTCCAGAATTACTCTCCCTCTCCCCACCCCCAAACAAAAGAATCTAGAGAATATCTTAGCTTTAAAGAAACATAATAACTTAGTACAAAGGTTGCCTTCAGAAAGGAAAACTGATTGGTTGAGGAACATGGATATAAAGGAAACATTCTTTTCATTGGACACTGCTTATATCTTTTGGATTTTGTTCCATGTGATACAATATCTACCTTTACAATAATAATCATTTTTAATGTTTAAAAAGCCAGAAATCAATTTTAATGTGACTTTCCCAATTTATAAATATTGGCAACTAATTTAAAAAATAAAAAATTACATATACCAAGAAACCAGCACTGTGCTAGCCAAATAAAACATCCATAAGCCAAGTCAGGTAAAGCATTGCCAGTTGGATACCTCTGATTCAGACTAATGTTAACTCTGTATTTCCACAAGGAAAGAATACAAGAGAGTTCTTAAATATTGATTCTTTTACAAATATCTGAACTTTGCACCTGTGCGTGTGTGCATGTTCGTGTGTATGTGCATGTGTGTGTATACAAATGTGTGTGTTTGGGGTGACAGAGAAGGATTGCTTTGTAAACAATATGAGATCAAAGTGATTATAAGTAGAATACTTTCAAATTATATACCAGTACCAATAATTTTATCCACATATTGGTAGACGAAGGCAGGTACCAGGAGCACAAATTTCAATAACGCAGTGGTTGATGTATACATAAGAGAAGAATTGATTAGAGTTAGGGAAGTAGACTATTACTTTGATTTCGATCACCCCTGCTTCTATTACTTACTGCCAATTAGATTTACGTTGTTCTATGTGCCTGTCATTGTTTCTAGTGTTTTACCTGCATTATCTGATTTAACCGTTATGACTACATAACCAAGAATAGACACTATTTTATTCCACCTAAAATAAGGTCTAGAGACACAGATAATTTATCAATCAATGTTCTAGAACACAAATTACAAAACCCGTGTTCCCAACCATTTCAGTATTTTTGTTTTCTTGCAAGTCCATAGGAGCAACATGAGTTTTATATTTTGTAAAAATTTGCTTTTTGGAATATTGTTTGAGTTGGTGTGCATTCCCCAGTTTCCCACCATTCACACCACTCCCCCTTACGGCGTAGCAGTCTGGTTCACACATTGATGCTGCTCCCTGACTTTCAGACTGTTGTTATCACCTCTTTCTTATCCACTCTAAACATTTAGCAGGTAACTAAATGATATAAAATAATAAACCATCTAGTCTGTAATTGGTAACTGTAATAAGTAACTCATATAGAGTTACTTATTAGTACCTCTTCTTTATTTGAAATCATATGTTTAGACCATGTTACTACAATCCATATTTGGGTGAAAGTGGGAAATATATTTCAGCTCTCTTAGTCCTATTTTCTAGTAAAATAGTTTGAAATAGGCAATCCTTTTGGAGTGGTAAAGCAATTATATATTCTTTTAACCACTAATATGATGACACACACCTGACTCCATTCTACAGAATCTAAAACTTTCAGAGGTTTTACTCTATGATCCTACAATTAGATTTTGTAAAAGTTAAATGGTTACATGTACCAACAAAGTCTGTGACTATGTACACATGCCTTACATAGGTGCTTGAAGATATCTGTACAATGCATGTGCCTCCACATTTCAAACTTGAGGCATTGAGTCTTGATGGTCTTGGTAAATATACAGTGGTTTCTTATTCTTAAGTTTTCAATGGCTGTTATACTAGAATGCATAAGCAGAACTTCAGACAGTTGGGTTAAAGCAAGTATATTTATTTTCTGTTGTATTGCTGTGTAAAAAATGACCGCAGGCTTAGGAGTATGAAGAACATTGACTTACTTCGCAGTTCTGTAGGTCAGAAGTCCAAGTATTTCAGTAGGCTACAACCATGGTTCAGATTGCAGCTATATTTTTGTCTGAGGCCCAAAGGCTCCTTGCAATTTCATTGGTTGTTGACAGAATTCATTTCCTTGCAGTTATATCAGTGAGGACTCCATTTACTGGCTGGCCGTTGTCAACTTCTAGGGCAGCCAGATGTTTTGTGTCATTTAAGACCTCTGGACAATGATGCTCGCCTCCTTTTAGGCCAACAGAGAATCCACTGCAATTTGGATCTTTGATGTCTCTCTCCTCTGACCTCTAGATTGTTCTTTACAAAAAATGCTCACCTGATTGGGTAAGGCCCACCTGTCCTCAAGGAGAGGGTGGTGTACAGGGATTTCACCAAAGGGCAGGAACTGAGGAGTTCATCTTAGAATTGTGCTTACTACCACAGGAGGACAAAGTGGAATATTGCCGTAGGAACCCCAACAATATCATTAATGCTCTTTTCAAGTTACTTTTTCTGGAAGTCAACCTGAATACTCTGCTTGGGTTTGATTGCTCCATGGGACTCATTCACACTAAATTTGAAAATCACTGTTATGTAGATCTATTCATACCAACTTTTTTTTTTAATACAAAGTATCATTTTGAAGGAAAACATTTTATAAAATACAGAATTTTCCCATGTCCAGGATAGCCAGTGAATATAGCTGCTTTTCATTTTCAATCAACATTTAAATCTGATTAGGTTTGACACAGAATTTTATTGCATGGCTGAGGCTTAAAGTTAAACATTTCACCTAATAAGTAATTTATATTTTGCATGACACTCTAAATAACTACTATTGATTCTTGATTACATTAATGTCAATATCTATGCTGCCATAAACAATGTTTATAGCACTGTAATTGATAAGACTATTAATCCTACCTACTTGTAGGACCTGCAATTATATTGTTATGAATGTAATTTATAGTTACAGTGATAGTATCTAACTTTCATCTTAAGCTTGAATCCATAAAGCAGTCATGATTTTTTACACCAAGAGGGGTAACCGATGTAAGTTTGAAAAAGAATTTGTTTAATTGGTAAGAATAGTAGCAACAGCCCCCCCCCCCAACGGACGTGTATCAGCTCAGTATTTGTTGTTGTTATTATTATTACCTATTCTTTGTATTGTTTTCAAAACTGTCCTAGAATTACTTGATAAAAAATTAAACTGATAAACTCCTTAGTAAATCCATTACTTGAGTGTTTCTAAAATTTTACCTAGTCTATATTTAATAGATATGTAATAGACAATGTCTTGGAATTTTCCCTGGCTCATTTGTAATTTAGTGAGATAAGTTGACAACCTTTGATTTGGTATTCAATTTTTTTTCTCTTATAGGTTTGCTTTATTTTTAGAGTATTGGATGCTCTTTCCAGAGAATAACAATATCAACAAGGAAAGGATGCATATATATATTTTAAAGTTCCCTCCCTCAGTTGATAGGGGTGATCATACCCTTATTTTGATAAAACTAGTATTTGAAAAAAGATGAATAAAACCTCAGATTTTTCTTTAATTTAAATTTAACAGTCTATCTTCCTACTCTTTTAAGGGAATCTGCCTTTGATTTTTTTCCCCCTCTCATTCTTCTCCACCCACCTCCACAAAATGACTGATCTGAAAAATAAATGCACTCCCTGAGTTCTTTCTCTCCAAAAGCTGTTGGAAATACTTTACTTTGCAATGTGTTTTAAGTAACTATATAGAGAAAATGCACCTTTCCCCTCCAAAAGACACTTTTTTCTCTCCTGAACTGATAGTATAACTTTTTTATTTCTATCTTAATTGTAAGAGTGGATTTTTTTACAGACCATATAATAAGATCTAAAATAATGAGATGTATGGACTATAATGTATATATATATATATAAACGTGTGCTACCTATACCATCAGCATTTTCATTATATTATTTATTCGGTAGTTGACCAATGTGAGCAATGATTTTGCTGATTCAAGGTATAGATTTTCTGATCTCAACATAACTTTATATGCATAAAATAATATATAACATAATTGAAAAATCTTTATTTCACTATTCTTTTATTGTTATTAAATTTGTTTGCCTCACCTGAGGACATGCTTATTGGTTTTTAGAGAGAGAGAAAGAGAGACAGAAACATCAATTGGTTGCCTCATGTTGGGGACTGAACCCACAACCTAGACATGTGCCCTAACTGGAAATCGAACCTGCGACCCCTCGTTTTATTGGATGATTCTCCAATCAATTGAGTCACATTGGCCAGGGCTCACCGTTTTTTTAAAATTTGATAATAAATATCATCATCATGTGATTAGATTTAAGATAATTTTTAAAATGTTTTCGTTTTAAATGGTTTCAGGCCAATAACAAAATAGTGGAATGGTTGCTCATGAAAGAACTGTAACCATTAAAATTAGTGTAGTAATCACATTTTGTTTTGGATTCATTTAAAAATGTTAATTTTTTGAAAATTTTGAGAAGAGAATGAGCAAGAGTAAGTGAAGTGCTTATTATCAAGTCTAATTAATCTCAGCATAGAAGTTAAAGATAAACTAAATGAACATTTATTCTGAGTTATGACTCCCCCTCAAAAGTTGCTAGCAACACTGAGAGATGCAGTAAATAAGTTAAACAAAATGAATCTTTCCAAGAGATATCAAAAAAGCAGGTTAAGGTGCCTGAAACTGCCGTTACCCTGAATTTATGTACTGAGGTTTCATTACTTTCAAACAAGGGGATTCAGACACTAATAAGATATCACCTGGAGTTTCTTTCCATTTGCTGTATGTCCCTAAAGGTGAAAACAGCAGGAAAATGAAATTATTTCACTTACCAGAATTACAGCTTCTTTTGTATAAAACTTTAATCATCTTCTATATGACAACCTTATGCTTAATGTTTTTCAAATACTCTTCATAAAACATTATTTAGCTAAAGGATACTCTCCCACTGAGCACATCCCTGCTTTCAATGGCTGCGCTAATCTAGTTTGAATATATGCAGCATTTAATCCTAATTATGAAGCTGAAGTCTATACAACGTTAATTATTCATTTCACATGCTCCCTCCACTTTATTGTAACTCCTAATTCGTTTAACAAAATGTAGCATTTAATTAGAACTGTGGAGCTAGTGGGGCAAGGCAGTATTCTGAGCGTGTGTGGGGGGCACTCAAGCTTTCTGTGTATTTGGAAATACGGTGGGGGAGGGGACGTGTTGGAATAAGAAAAGTCAAAGGTTTTCAATTCAAAAGCTACGATCCTCTAGTAGGTCCACCTTTCTCACCTGCTTCACAGTTTCTTACATGTAGTTGGAAAGGAAAATGGAAAAGCATTTCTGGTTATTTTAGTAACGTATGATAGTTGAATCGTAGTGTCTATATCTCTTTATATATTAGCTGAATAACACGCACACATGCACACACAAACAAAAAGAAAATCAGATAATCAGGTCATTTTTTACCTACATGATACAGGACAGCAAACTGAAATATATTCATATAGTGATCAGTATGTTTTCATTAAATTTCTGAGATACAATGAAAATCTACATAACAGAATATTTTTAAGGAAACTTGGAAAAGTGATTTGTATTTATTTAAAGTTTAAATGCTTGGTATTCTCTGGTGTTTCCCTAACTCCTGTTATTGGTGGGTATTGCTCACATAATAATTTTAATGCACTTGCTAAAATAATTATTTAAAAAGTTTAATGTTCTTAATTTTAAAATTACATCTAAAAACCTTTGTATTTCTGCTCTAAAAGAAAACCGTTTATTTTGAAATGCAAATAGAAAACTACAAAAAAAATGTAATGTTTCTCCCAGTGACATAGAACCAATAGAGGCCCCATTTTACACCTTTTTAAACAGTGTTCACACTGACTTAGCAGTTTAGGTATGAAGTCACGTATCACTAAATTATGCTTTGGTTAAGCTATTCACAAAAATTAGGGATCTTAAATGTTTTATATACACTTTTAATTTTGAGAAAGATCATTTAAAAAGTAAAACCAAAAATCTCATAAAGTCATAAAAATCCCTATTGCTAATTTTATATACCAAAATTCTGTTACAAAATGAAGTTACAGTTTTAACTGTATTTGTGGAAAAAAATTTTAAACTGATTGATGGAACCTAGGCAGCTATTATTTTCCAAATAGATGCTCATATATTTTCTCACCAAGAAAAAGTCTATATTTATTTATAGATACATAAAAATCCATAATATCCTAATTATTCTTAGGCTTCTCTTTCATTGTGAATTCAAATATGTTTGGCAAATAAAGTAACAAAAACGATTAATTTTTTCCATAAAAAGAAAAAAATTAACATTTGTATTCCTCTGATTTGGGTGATTATACCAATTTCCTTTAGTGGTCATCAAGTTATTATATGGTTCTATTTTATTTATTTATTTAATGTATTTTTTTAAATCAAGTATTATTCTTTTCTATCCCTTATTCCATTTTTTATAAGATTTTATTTATTTATTTATTTATTTTTAGAGAGAGGGAAATGGAGGGAGAATGAGGGGGAGAGAAATATCAATGTGTGGTTGCCTCTCACATGCCCCCAACTGGGGACCTGGCCTGCAACCCAGGCATGTGCCCTGACTGGGAATCGAACCAGTGACCCTTTGGTTCACAGGCTGGCACTCAATCCACTGAGCCACACCAGCCAGAGCTTCCTTATTCCATTTTCAATGTGTTTAGTGATAATAACAGAACCAATCTATTGAGCTGTCTTCATTTTCACAATACCATAAAGGAGCTTTCATACTTATTTCTGCTTTCTGGATGAAAACACTAGATGTTTGAGAGGTTCGTGACCTCCCAGGTGAGCTGAGGTCCCAGCCTAGGCTTCTGCAGAGCCTGTGTTCTCTCCAGCTCTCATCCTCATCTGCCTTCATTCTGTGACGGTGCTCGGTTCTGTGTCCCACCAACATCCTCCCACTGCAGTCAATGGGGTAGTCCTCAAATGAATCTACCATCCCATGTCCAATCTCGTTGGACCCCTCTATCCATTTATTCTTAAGTCAAATCTTCCTTATGAATCAAAAGAATAACTGGTTCACAACAGGTGACAGTAAATGGTTATGAGTATTGCTACTCTCTGGTAAAAATTCTACCAATGGGAAAACATCCATGTGAGAGGCGAGATGAGGAGAGTGCATATTCATATGTTCAGATTTTGTTTTCTGATTAACTGCAGAGACACCTGCCCCCTCCACTACGTTCTGCTGAACGAAATCAAATAAGACCTGAGTAGTGGTGTGCTAAGTGCTCAGACCCAGTCTGCAGAAACCTTATCTCTGCTGCTTACCAGTTGAGTCATCAGGGGAAGCTTATACAACCTCTTGTCTTTGCTTCTCCATCTGTAAAATGGATATAATGGTTGTTTACCTTACAGGATTGTTTAAGGATTAAATATATTAACATATAAAAGGCACTGGAGGCAGTAACTGGAGTATTTCACTTTCTGTGTGTTTGCTTTCATACTTTTATTTAAAAGTATACCTTTGAATTTATGAATAACTATGAAAGGGCTAATGATATTGAGGGACATGATTCAAACTGGCTTTTATGTATACCCAAATCCCAGGGATAATTACAAAACTTCCATTTATGTTTTTTTTTTTCTTCATAAATTGCATGCGCCTACAATCACATAAAACTTAAGAACCGGGAATAAAAGCACAAAACTAATAACTTTCCTCATTTATATCCCTATCTCCTGTGTTGCTGTGCACTGATCACCTCGTAACCTGGTGTTTTACAAGGGGGTGGGGCTTCTTTCAAACTCTCTTTATAATCTTCTCATCATGAACATTTCGGCTAGTACTCACCCATCAGCTTTTTGTCTCCTTGGCAACTATTTAGTTCAGTTTTGTTTCTGCTTCTGACACTGTCCAGTTCAAAGAGCTAAGGAGGGAAGGAAGTGGACTTCCTGCTAATCCAGAGGTGTTCACTTAGTGCTGAATACTTTAAGCCAATTTTCTTTTCTTCTTTCCTTCTGTCTTTTCTTTGAACTTTTACACCCTGGGGAATTCCCCCAAACTGTGAAGTTCTATGGAGCTTCCCTAAAATCTAAGCCAGCCCACCCCTTCTGTCCGTCTCTTCGAAATGAAAGGCTCTAGCTTTTTGGTTTGAATTCCGTTCTATTCACTGTCTCGCCATCACACTAAGCTGCTTCTAAAGTGGGCCCCCCACGCAGTTCTGAGTCCGAAAGCCACGCTGTCCACTTGCTTTTTGCGCCGCTTTTCATGTGTTCTGTTTCGGCTCTTAGCTTTGCCGTTCTGTTTAGGAATCACCTGGGACACAGCGCTCTGTCTGATGGTTCCTCCGCTGACCTCCCGCCTGGGAGGGCCTCGCCTCTTTTCCTTTCTCTCTTGTGTGGCCACAGATGATTTGGTAGAGAGATTTGCAATTGTTTGAAACGGAATGCTTTGCTGTTTGGCGGCATTTCAGAGAAAGTCAGAAAAATTATCTTTTGAAAGTCATGGACGAACGCTTTATCTTATGTCCTCCTTCTGGTAATTTCTATATGAGATCTTAATCACTCCCCATTTTTTCCGTAAAGAGAACTGATTCACCTGTGTTCACGTCGTCTGTGACAGAGCCAGGATTGAACTTCATTTTCCAGAGATTTCAAAACATGCATTTTTTCTGCCACGTGGCATGCTTCTTGGATATTTGTTTTCCTAGTTAATTTCTCTTCCACGCAGCAGTTTTTTACTGTGGCAAGCTTCCTGTGCCGTATTGTGGTTCTTACAGAACCTGGTTAGTTATCTTAAGTGAAAATGGCTTTGATGAGTTGATGATGAATGCACTTAAAATAACTCTAGTTTTAATCCATGGTAGTAGAGATAGTCCTTGATATATTGATGGTCTAAATTATAATTTACTTATTCATTCATTCAGCATATACATACTAAATGTCTACATGATTCTAGAAGTTGGGATCAGAGTAATGACTCAAACAGAAAGTCTCTGTTCTAATGGATCTTACATTCTGACGACAGAGACAGACAATAAACAAATTAATATATCTATATTCCTACATATCGTAGGCAGCCGTCCGTCTCGAGAGACGATGGTGTAGCTTCTTAAGAGTCTATCTGCACTGCCGAGAATGACTGTGCAGTCCAATTCAGGAGTGACACGGTATCTGTCTCCTCCCGTGTTGAATCGACATCTTGCGATGACACTGGAGTGTCCTCTCCAGTGAAGCTGAAGCTACAGAGCCTGGGCAGGGTGATATGGAGGGTCTGCTGTTGCCCATGCAGCAGACTCCCCCTCTCTTCGCAGCTGAAGGGTCCAAGGGAAAGACGGAGTCAATACAGCTTGGGTTCAGGTGCGCCGCAGGAGTTGCCGGTGTTGACTACAACGTCAAACCACCTTAGGGACTCCGGCTCCGGATTTTCTGTCGGGGTTTACTCCCTTAGCCTTTCCCCTGAAGAGGTATGCCGCAAGGCAGCGGAGGTTTTTTTGGAGTCAGAGTTTTCCTTCTCTGATGTGCCCTGACTGGAAGATCGAACCAGCGACACTTAGCTCGCAGGCCGACGCTCAATCCACTGAGCCAAACCAGCCAGGGACATTCCTACATATCATCTTATGGTAAATGATTTGATGAACAGTCAAGTTGGATATGTGTTTAACACTTGAAATAGAGTGTTAGATAATGGCTGACCACTTTTATGCATGCTATGTGAGACTAAACTATGAAAATAATTTTGAATGTAATATGTATGTACATAATAGAAGCATAATAACAGAGATGTTGAAGGATGGTGTAGGAATGTATCCTTTAGCATAGGAAAATACTGTTTCACCTCTTTATAGCTGTGTGTGCTTGGGAATGTAACTCTATGAGCCTTATTTTCCTCACCAAGAAAATGGGATAACAGAGCTTCTGCAAGGATGCTGGAAAAATGAAGAGCAAAGACTATATATTAAAGGGTTTTGTATAGTTTTTGGCATATATTAAGTTTCATGGGAGAGAGCAGTGTTAGTGGCAGGGGTAGGAACTGGAGTGGAAACTGTTATTGTTATTCGTACAGCTTTGGAGAATTGCTGAGCATTTCTATGCTTTAGATTCTTCACCTGTGTTTCTTCTTGTCCCCCCCCCCCACCTCCCATCTCCAACTCCTCACAGATGTAGAAAGTGTAAACAATATATGTGCAGCACTTAGCCTACACGGAGACAACTTTTTTTCTTTTGTTAGAAGAGGTGTTGGAAGGAAAACCTAATTCTGGAGGTTTTCTAAGAGCAGAATTTCCGTTTTACTGTCTAGTGGGAGCCCTTGCTTAGAGATGTTTTGCCAAGCCAGTCCTACACATTTAACTTGCATTTCAATAGCTGCCAAAGGCCAACAGAGAGAGGAGGCACTTCTCCCAGTGCTGGCACCCTGGGCAGTGCTTAGACCCCCACCAGGGACCGTGGCTGGCACCACCAGACACCTGGAGCAGAGATGATATGAACACTCCAAGTTAACCGCCTCTTGTACCAACAGAGCAATAATGGGCAGCTGTGCTCAACTAGTGACGGGCATAGACCCCTCTCTCTCTGCAGATAGACTTGCTGTAGGCTTTCTGTTGATTTTTACGCAGGTTTAAGATGCATCCTTTCTTTATTTTTGTGGTTAGAACAGCTAACATGAGATTTATTTACCCACTTAAAAAAGTTTCAAGTGCACAGTACCACATTGTTGTCCATGGGTACGGCGTTGTAAAGCAGGCTGAATACTTGAATCATCTTGCATAACTGAAGGGTTATACCCATTGAACACTTCCCTAGTTTGCCTCCCTCAGCCCTTAGCAACCATCGTTCAACTGTGCTTCCGTGTGGCCACTGTCTTAAGTAGCTCATACAACTGGAATCACACAGTCTTGTCCTTCTGCGACTGGTGCATTTCACTTACCGTAATGTCCTCAAGGTGCATCCACGTTATTGCGTATGGCAGGATTTGCTTTTATTTTTTTAAAACAAGGTTAGAAAGGTACTTACGTTAAATCATGCCCCACCTGCACTTGATCAGTTTCCTTCTAAAATTCCTCAAGTATTTATTTACTTGTTAATATCATCTCTATGTGCCTCCTCTAGTGTTCCTTATACGCTACTCTGTACCCGTATATGCTATATGCCTACTCTGAAACCATTCTCTGTTAATTAACTAATTACCAAGAACTAATTGGAATATAATTTGGAACACTAAACCTCTCATGATTAGAGTGAGAACAATAGTATCTTAATTAGGCTTTTACCCAAAAAAGATTCTAAAATATTTTCTTAATGATAAATATGTCCTGACACTCCCATTACAATAAGTTAACAATGTGAAGCCATATTAAAATACGTTGAAGCAAGTGAAGAAAATAGTTGTTAACCAAATCTCTCTCTCTCTCTCTCTCTGCCTCTCTACCTTTTCCTTCTTCCCTCCTTCCTTCATTATGGAAAATTATCACTTTTATAGTACATAAGATTTAAATGTATTTGAGACAGATAGGCTTTGGCAATCTGTGGCTTTGTTAAGACAAAGTAGTAGAGCTCCTCCTATTCCAAATGAAAGTGAAAGGTAATATCCACAGACCTGATTTAAATCCTGTTTTTTGTTTTGTTCTGAGTTATTGGTTAAAGTGCTAAGTGGCAGAAACCCTGGACTCACAGTTAGATATTACGAGAGGCAGGACAACAGAAATTGTATACTAGCTTCCCCTTAGTGACTTGCTTGGTGGTGACACATCATGTTACTTTATAGGGCTTGTGGTTTTAAGATAGATTTAGAGACATAAGCATCACACTGGGTAAAAATAAGACACACTGTACTATTGAGATGCTTGTTAACTTTGGGGGTACGTTAGCAAGCCCAGGGAAGGGCATGCTGACTCGCTAGAAAGTTAAAAAAAGTTGTTTCAAGAAACAGCCAAGTTGAAAAGTAATGTTTGAGTTTTGAGACGTTAGAAGAAAAATATATGAGGGAGGATAATACTTCTTTTTAAAATATGGAGCACCTCACAAATTTGTGAGTCATCCTTGCCTGGGGGCCATGATAATATTATTCTCTGTGCTGTTCCAATTCTAGTATATGTGCTACTGAAGTGAACACTGATAATTCTTGAATTTACTGCTACCATGTCAAAGAAAATTTTATACATTATTATCATAAAATATACATCCAAGTATTTTTATACATATAAAAATCCTGGTAAAGGGTGTATAATGCAAAAGAATGGGAACCTTAATCAGTGTTCTCTGCGATTGAAGTCACAGAATCCTCCTGGCACTTGCTGGCACAAAGATGAGAAATTAATCCAGAAATACAAAGCTAGTTAATGGACTTGGAGGGGCGGGAAAACACCCCTACTTAGGAGGGACAGAGATGGACATCTAGAAAGCATTCAGCCTCTCGCACCATGACTTGCAGACTCTTTTAAGATGAATCATGTTCCACCTTCACTTGATCCTTTCTCTGCTTTCCACATTGCACATTTGGGGCAAAAGTCCACCTCACAGTGCAAATAGCATGCCTGTCATTCCTGGGGACCGTGGGGCTGGGTCTGATTCCCTACATCCAATTGCAACACTGGAAGAGTGAATAAGAATGGTCCAGCCTGGGCCAGGTATTCATTCCTAGTCCAGGAGGCTGTTTCCAGGGAGCCAGGGTCATGCAGTGAAAATACAGGTGCTGGGACTTACTTTACATGCAAGACTGAAAAATCTCACCAAGGGAGAAGGTCTTGTCTGGGAGAACACGCCAAAAATGTCTACTACAAAAATGTCTCAGTCCTAGCTTTAACTTTGAAATAGTCATAAAATTAATTAAGATGGAAAAGGATGTCTACTGATACTGTTGTGTTAAAATAAAGTATTATTTAAAATGGTTTCTGCTTAAAATTTGATTTAAAGAACCCATCACTACAAAGGGATTTCCTCTGAAATCACTTAAAAATATCTAATAAGGTTGTTCTTTCTCTCAATTTATGAATGGCAAAAAACCCGGGATATGGGCATTTCTTAGAAATATAATTAGTGTTATCACTAGGAAATGTGTCCTAAGGTTAATAATTACTAACTGGAGTTGATTATCCCTGACTACACCAATTAGCTGACTATGCCAATTAGTTATCCTTTCTTCCCACCTATACCTGGACAATTGTTTAAAATTTTTAACCAAAATGTCCAATTTCTTTTAAAATGATTTGTATGCTCAGATAAATATATAATATAGAATGAGGAAAATGGCATTTGTCAAAGTAACGGTTACACTTATTCTTTTCTCATGGAAGGAAAAAAAGAAAGAAACACTGTCAGACTTCGGGTGGTTTGGAAGATAAAAATTCAAAATTTTAAATTTGAAGTTATTATTGTACAGTTCTTTGGCCATGATTTTCCCAAATATCTTATTTAATATTATTAATGATGATATAATTGAATTATATCTCCTGTGTGCTATTTGCTCTTACTTGCTCACATTTTCTCACTTCAAAAGATTTAAATTGAAATATACATGTATTATTAATTTCTAAAGAAAAAATTTAAATATGCTATTTAGAAATCTCATAGAAATTTCTTCATAATGAATCAGAATTCAACTCATAACAAAATAAAATCAGTGATTAAAATAGCACATACTTTGGTCCCTGACATATTACACTCATTTTAATTCTCAAATTGGTATAAATAGCTCACTGTACCATTTTGCATAAATAAATAATGGGAACCCCTGGTGATAAATTAACAGTTGTAGCCAATGACTTCAATGCCTTCAAGTAAAAGACATTTAATAATTATCAGTATCTGGTTATCACATTTTTGTTTTAAACCTAGCTATTTATTCGACATCCTTAATTCTATAACTTCCATTCATGGAAGTAGTAGGCAGTGTTCAGAAGGGGGAAAAATTATTCATTTATGTGTTATCACAGACTTTGGGATAGTGTATTTTCCACAGTTACAAGACTTTTTCTTAAGACATTCTGGTTAATGCTGAATTAAATAATAAGATTTCAAGTTTGTAAAATATTTCCTGAACTCCTAATTTGAAAAAAAAAAAAATCTTGTTTATAGTTATCTAATGGTTATCCTAATTAGAGGAGAAGGAAATCTTAAATTAATGTCATAATCAGGCCAGGGGTTATATATTAAATAATTCATTATATTTTTTTGCAAATATAAGGTCTAAGTGTGCAAAGATGTGCCTCAGACTGACTTTCCCTGACAATAGAGAACTGAGCAATGATATTGATTAAGACATAAAACATATAGTTCCTGAAATCTTGAGGTATATTTTTAAAAAAGCTTTATATTTCATTTGAAAGTTTTATAAAGACAGTTTATTTCAATGTGAATTAGTGCCTTATTTAGTGTTTATCCTACAGAATATTCTCTCAAAATAAATTCAAAGTACCACTGATGCTCTATGTCCATGCTAATGGCTCAAAAAGAAAAAAAATCAATTACTGAGACTGATACTATATATGATATATTACTGGACTGGTAATATTAAAGTTGTTGAAGGAAATTACTGTAAATGGCCCTCCTTATTCTCAGTAAGAATATAGTTGTTCTCCCAGATACATGGACTTTATGGAAAAAATTATTTCTTTAAAATATAACACTGTTTCAAATATAAAAATATGTAAGTGTTTATTGATATTTAGAAAGAGATTCTTTTGTACCTGACACTCAAAGTTTGGGAATAAAAGTACACCAATAGCAGACTTTCATCTGAAGAACTCATCTCCTTTGCAAGGCTTTATTTGTTGCCAAATGGCTTCCAAAATTGATATGCCAAAGAAGATACCGCATTTGGTGCTACTCATCAGCAACTAGCCTATTAAACAACATTTATAATTGTGCTTTTAAATTAAGTATAATATTAATATAAAGTTGGTTTAGGTATAGTAAAATGTGTTGTGATTTTAAATAAACCTCAGCAAAAGCTAGAGGAGGAAGAGTGTGGTATGCATGTGTATTATCGTTTTACACAAGGGGAGCCAGATTATTTTCACTTAGTGTCTTTGCCAAATATTCTGGGTGCTAAGTCAGAACTTCCCATCCTTCTAACTTAAAATTAACAAGTTGGTCAATGTAATGTGGATAAAAACATTAAAATGGCTGATTGTTTTTCATTTGGCTTCCTCAAATTTGGCATCTCGTAGACAAAGTTCTCTAAGTACATTTGAAGAGTGGCAAATTTTTATTAGAGCTAATATTTTATACATTGTTTACTAGATTCAACCATCCTACAATTTATGAAGCTAGGTGTACTGTACTCTCATCTATAGTGACGTTAAAGGAGAACATGTCCCTTCAAAGTGAAGGCTAAACCTAATTTTTGCCTTAATATAACAAATTGTATCTTTCCAACTATGTATTCTGTTGAATGGCTTTGCTTGTACTGGAACTACTTGCTTGTCATAGAGATGTTAGGCACACACATACCAGGATACCTATACGTACCATCTTGGATTTTACACCTGTGTATGCCGTGTTTCTTTGTGTAGCAACAGTACAACTACTGATTCAACATGGAAGATGAAAAATAATTCATAAATGTTTCTGTCTCTTTCCAAAGGGGCATGCATATAAATTATATTTAAAGCTCTTGTGGTTGACTCTACTATCCTCTATAGAAATTTTACTTTTAAAAAGTCTCTCTCCTATCCACTATGTTAATTCATTTGCTCCACATCATTCAAAAAGTTTCATGTAGTTTATAGTAGGGGTAAACAGCACAGACTTGGTAGTTAGGTTTCTGAGTTTGGATCTTAGTGACACTTCCTGCCAGCTGTGGGATCTCTGTCCCTCAGTCTCCTCTCCTGTGAAATTGAGAAAATATTAGTACCCATCTTACAGAGTTGTTATAGGATTAACTATGTAAAACCTTTTGAATTGGGCCTGGTTAGAAGTGTGTTGTTATTGTTATATTTGTCAATATATTTGTCGGATGCTTAGAAGGTAAATTGGTCAGTCCATTGGGAAGCACGGTAACCCCTAGTTATGAAAAATGTAATCATGGAAATAACTAGATTGTGAGAAACATGCCAGAGATGAAACTCCAGGGATAGGAACAAGCCATCCATGGCAAATGACAAGAGGAGGCTTTCTAGAAGCTGGGATAAGAAGGGTAATACCCAGATAAAGAAGGAGGAAAGCAAATTTCAAGGACGCCTTAGCCAGAAGAAAAGTGGCGTGGTGGTGAGAATAGATAGATGCAGGAGGGAGGAAAGAGCCAGATCAGTCATGGCTGTGCAGTCTTTTCACGGGTTTTAGATTTTTATTTTAAGACCAATGGTATTGACGGTTGGATTCCTTGGACCACAGACTCTGAGATGGAGTTTTGCAGGCAGGAAGTTTATTGCTGAGCGCTTTAGAGAATAACACTTAAATCAGACTGAGAATATAGTATTGGGCACAGGGGGAGGAATTGAATTCAAATGCAGTTGTCCCAGATGCTTCTCTTAGTCTTACCTATGGGGACTTTTGGGGCTGGGAAGGCTCTAGAGCAGCAGTTCTCAACCTGTGGGTCGTGACCCCTTTGGGGTTCAAACAACCCTGTCACAGGGGTCGCCTAAGACCATCAGAAAACACATATATAATTACATATTGTGTTTATGCTTAATCACAATGCTTTAGTTATGTTCAATTTGTAACAATGAAAATACATCCTGCATATCAGATATTCACATTATGATTCACAACAGTAGCAAAATTACAGTTATGAAGTAGCAACAAAAATAATTTTATGGTTGGGGGGGTCACCACAACATGAGGAACTGTATGAAAGGGTCGCGGCATTAGGAAGGTTGAGAACCACTGCTCTGGATGTTATCCTGCGTTTAGGCGAGGGGACTGGCCTTTATAACCTCATGTCAACCAATCATTGTACAGAGGGTGGGAAAGAGGGCAATTCCTAGAGAGGAATATTGCTGATAGCTCATCCATCCTGAAGGGGGTTCTGTGGGGAGCAGCAGTGTCCTTGTGGAAGCCATTGAAGGATTTAAAACGAAATTTAACCCCTCAATTCATTCAAGAAATAATCTTTGATCCCATACTACACCTGAAAATCATTGTGCCAATAAGGCACAGAGCCAACCATCGAGTGAATTGTGAAAGTCCTCTTGGCAAACAAATGGCGTTTGACTAGATCCTAAAGGATGACTAGGAGTTATGTGGTAGAGGGCAGGGTGTTTGCTCCAAGGACAGTTTTAGCGCTTGCAGAATCCCAAAAGTGAGATCAATATGAGTGTAGTTTCTTATGACTGGTGCGAGGAGTAGGTGCCATAAAGCATGTAGGAAATACCACCTAGCATCTCAGGAAAGAGGAGGAGGAGGATAGAATCTTAGCAACTGCAACTGACCTGAGATGACATTCCGTTCAGCCTCCTTGATACATAGATGAGAAACGGAAAGCAAATAAGCTCAAGATATTGTTCCGCGCTTCACTCTTAGTGATTGCATATGACAAAGGAGATCCCAGGCCTGACATGAAATCTGAGAAAATACAAGCTTTTACTAGAACCATCTTAACGGCACAAGGCATATAAGTGCAATTACAACACTCACCCTCAAGGGGCGCACACAGCAAGGAATAAGAAATAATTGATTAGCAGTAAAGGTCATTTGCTATAGGCCATGGTCTTTATTTCTTTTTAAATCAATGAGTAAAGTCAGCATGACATTGAGATATTTACAATCTCTGTTTAATGATAAGAATGACTCAGATATGTGTTTGTTGTGTATGCAAGGATACTAATTATATTACTGTGTCTTTTATGAAGTATACTTTCTCTAGTTTAGAAAATTTTAAATTGTCTGAAGGCATCTTGTAAGAGAATTATAAATAGTGACATCAGTGAAATTAGTAACCTGTGGTTGCTAACTGCTACAATAAAGCATTTAGGTGGAGTATCACAAAATATCTAAAACGTGTTTGAGATACTTGGACTTTAAGGGCTGTGGAAATTAATTATTTTTGAGGGGGGTTTCTAAGTATAGGTCAACCTCCCCCAGAGTAGCTAAACTAGTTACAGCTAGAGGACTTTCATAAGAGACATAAGCATCATTATTAAGATGCCAAGGACAAAGGAAACAAACAGGCTGTAAAATATGGACCCGAGAATGCAAGTCCCAGGGGCAGATGTTCTGAATAGCAGGTATGAGTTCCTATGGTGCTGCTTCTCACAGAAACAGCCTGAGGAGTGACCCCCCCCAAACCCCCCCTCACCAAAGCAACAGCAACAAGAACAGCTCCTGTTTACGAAAACCTATTCAATGTTAGGTACTCCATCAATCACTCTTCATGATTTCTAAACCTCACAAAAGTTTTTAGCAATGGGTTTAGCAATCCTGTATTATCGATGAGGAAATGATAGTCCAGGAGTCTTACAAATCCTTGTCAAGTAGACATGGATGGTGAATATACAATACAATACACAGATGATGTATTATAGAATTATACACCTGAAACCTATATGATTGTATTATTAACCAAAGGTATCTCAATAAATTCAGTAAAATTTTTTTTAAAAACCTTGTCAAGGTCAGGTAGTGTGTTAAATGCATCAAACCCACGTCTGTTTAACTCTAAATTTATATGTCATACTTCCACGAATGTGTGTGTGTGTGCACATTTCTCTCTCTCTCTGTATGTGTGTGTGTATATTTGTGTGTGCATGTAGATAGATAGATAGATAGATATAGTATGGTTTTTAAAGTAGGGCAATTTTATATATTGTTTTATATTACTTGGGAGTTTGAAAAACTGGTCATTTTACTATAATTATATATAGGTATTTTCACATACCAATTTTATGGAAAAAATATAAACTGCAAAACTTGACTGATGGTAAGTAATATCAGCATTTTAAAATCTCTCAATTTCTCTTTCTAATAACACCTAGGTTATGCAACCTCTATTTTGAAGCAAAAGTAACCATATTAGTTAAGAGGGACAGTAGGATATATATTTAATGGAAAAACTTTTGTGCAGAAATATCTTCAAGCACAAAGGCTTTGGGATTAAACAAATTTGGGAAGTGATTGGTGAAATATAACTTCAAAGATTTTTTTTCTAAATAAAAGGGAGTTAAAACGTCTTCAAAAAAAAAAAATAAAAAGCAAACTTCCTTTCAATATTTTTCAGTCAAAAGTATTCTTCGTAAACAAGGGAGACCATACATGAATCATCTCTGTCTCAGCTGGAACTTTCTTTTAACAATAACCTGTATTTAATAAGCGGGTACCCAGAGTGCATAGCATGCTGCTTGAAAGTGATAACAAGACCATGAGGAAGACCCAGAGAGAAACGGTCATGGCGTCTGAACTGCTACGCTGAGGGAGAGAGAATTGTATCTGCACACACACAGCTCCTTTTTGTTGTGCCTGTCTAGAAAAAGGATTACTTTATTTTCTATAACTGCGTAGAGATTTTAATCGTAACTTCCCTTTACCATAGAGATGAAAAAAATCTAGATATTGCTGGGTTATGGGAGAGAGAGACAATGTATCTCCGAGAAGAGAGGTGGACTCCCACAGACTGTTCTAAGGAAGGCGTTGGCATTGGTGGGGATGATAATGCAATTGGAATAATTCTTAAGCAACAAGGCTAAGAAATAAGTAGGGGATGCTGGTGACTCCAGTCATTTTAGTGCTATTTGGTATGGATAAATCACCTCTGCGTCCCTCTAACACACCTAACGGATAAATTCTTCAAACATGTTCATAGAAGACCCTTGCTTCTGCCAACTCTGTGTGACGGACTGTCATTAATACCATTAGCAACACAATCCCATCCATGTGGCTTCAACCTGGTACATCCCAAGAGTAGAAATTGCCTGTTTTCTATTTAGTGGGTGTTTGTATTGCTCCACCACTGTTCTTGTTGCCCTAGCTGTGGGTCTTGCTATTTTTGTTGCTGTTATGAAGTTGGGAAGGTCAGCTGCCCGTACACCTGTTAATTAAGTTTGCCATATGCCTATGGTTTGAAACTTTATAATTAAGTTGGGCCAAATTTCATTTGGCTAACGAGATTATTTTTAAAAGGGAATGCATTTAAGAATAGGAATAACTAAAACGCTCAGCAGTTTTGAGTCATGCACATTCTGGTAAATATTTATTTATCAGATTATTATCTAGCAATGGTTTGTTGAAAACATGTTGCTGAGAAATGGAAACCCTAGTTTGTAGGGATGGTATCACAGGATGAATAAATGTCACATACTGCCAGTGTTTTGTGAGGAGAAGCAGAATGTGTGTAACGGGGACATAAAAGACTCCATGCATCTAGCAAAAGAGGAAAGGTAAATATAAAAAAAAAATACAATGATAAATTTAACACTTTGTGCAAATTAGGATTCAGTTATTGCCAAAAAAAGAACAGATTCATCACACCATTCTTTTTCTTGCTTTTCAGCTCCTAGTTTTTAGATATGGGATTGCTTTAAGAGACATTGTAGTTTTAATATCCACCAATTATCATTGCTTTTGTAAGTGATTTCCTGTGTAGCATCATATCAGGAATTACACAAAGTTCTCTTAATGACTTTCTCAGAGGCTTTTCCATGGTGTCCCTGATGTCTTAAAATTTTAACACAGCCTTTCATTTTGGCTAGAGATAATTCTTTAAATGAACCTATCCTACATGAGAAAACACACTAATTATGGTAATTAAAGTGCATTTATGCTAAAATGTAAATGGGTGTAAGTCTCTCATTACAAGAAAAAAATAAAACAGGGACAATAGCAGGCAGTGTCAGAAGGACTGGAGGGATATAGAGAAAGAACACGACGGGCCAGAAGATAAATTTCAGAAGATAAATTTCACTTCCTTCACAATTGTGCCTAAGGCAAACTCTAAGTAGTTCGTCTGCTCCTGAGTCATAATAATGGTTATGAAATTTGGAGTGATTCTCTGACAGTGCAATTTGGCTCAAAAATCTGAAAAATAGTCTTTACATAAAGGGAGAGTCATTTCAGTTCTGATATTAATATTGCTTCTGTCTCTCTTCATGAAAGACAAACGTGATTTAGCATAATGAATAATCTCCTCTTACAAATGTATTTTTCCTTATGAGTCTTCTGCCAATTGTTGCTCTTGCCTACTTCTAGAATAACTGGAGTCCTTGGATATTTGAAGGGGCCGTCAGCTTGCATTTCCTTATTTCGGCAACAGTCTTCCAATATAGTAAACCTTCTTGTGTGAGCAGGGAGACTCACTAAGTCTCCTCTATAGGTGTGTGTTATAAGTGCAGCTTCGAGATTGTTTTATCTTCCTGAACACTGACAAAAAAGAAGGAAAGAAGGGAAAGCTGCGCTGAACACCTGCATATGATTTAAGTTCTCTGATTTGGTTGAAGTTGGCTTTTTCTGGGGTTTTCACAATGAATCCTTTTTCAGGCATACTACCCCTTCCACATCAGTCATGTGGAGGGAATTTCGGATTCCGATTCTTTCCAGGGAGTACACCCTGCTTGGAGTGATGAGAATGTGACATTTTTTCAGCCAAACAGTTGGGGGTTCAGTATTTGGTTCTGTTCTTACTACTTGTAATCGAGTGCTCTGGAAGAAGATATTTTATCTGCCTGAGCCTCCATCTTCTCCTCTCTGAATATGAACCTAATGAGTCCTTTATAGGGGTAATCAGAAAACATTACAGTTTAACTGTAATGGTTAGCGGAACCCAGATGTTCAGAGGCGTCTAACCCTGGTGATGGTCAGCCCATATGCTTCACTAAATGACACTGACCCTAGCTAGTGAGCTGTGTTTCCGGCTGGCTCAGAAATGCATTTGCTTTGACTTACTCGTTACCCATGGGTTGACTCACATATTTGTCTAAATCTACGTGCCTTCAGAGCCAGGACTACATCACTGTGTTGTCAATGGGCTGGTGTCTTCAATTACAATAGGAAAAACAACTATCAGGACACACCAGATGCTCATTTCAGTCTCACTTGCACATTCTCCCTTGAAAGAGAAAAACAAAAAACAAACAAACAAACAGAAAAAACACACATGTGAAAAACTATATAATTGTAAGTCTGCCTATTGAAGAGAGAATCAGAAAAGAAGATGCTATTTATATGTTTCAAATGTATTACCTTCAGACTCTGTTAGCTTGCTCAACTGATCTCTATGATAGCAATAATAATTTGAGGGTGCCTGTCACTGGCCACTGTCACCCTCTGACGGTACCCGGACAAGGCCTGCCCATGTGTGCATGTGTCACTACGGTCACTGGTGTTTGCTTGTTTGTTTGTTGAAGCTGGGTGACTAAGCTAGCCTAGTCTTTGTTTTCCCCGATCTTAAACTTTCTCTGAACAGAGTACAACATTACCTGATTAGATTGCTACTACCTATTTAATTGTGATAATATACCTGTCATGTGCTCTTGAGGTATTTTTTTGTTTGTTTCAATTGTGTCACAGTTATGAATATTCCTGAATGTTTCCTTCATGCCTCTGTAAGCAATAGCTGTCACATTTATTGTGTGTGGATTTTACTAGCCTTATTCTCATAAGATTACATCACATCCACTATTATTAGTGAGCCTTCGCCATTGTCTCCAGATACTTTTTAAAATAAGCTAAAATGCTTAGAACAATACATGATACATCGTACATGCTACATGATAATAGTTTTCAGAACAAATGTTGTTTTCCAATGGGAAATGATGAAGCAGCATTTTAATTCCCTACACTGAAATCACCACATATGGCTGATCTCATGTGTGTGTAAATTAGACAGCAGCTTAATGTAATCTGATATGAAAGGTTACTTGTAATTCTATCTAAAATTCATTGCTTCCCTGACATTTAAACAATCCTAAACACTCCTTCCTTGAAGATGGTCCTTCTAAACCAAAACATACTCTCAAAGCTTCCTTGTGAATGGTAGCATGTTAACCTGTTAGCATAGTAATAATATCAGCCTCCGACTGAGCCCAGCAAGCCTGGAATAGACATAACTGTATTACTTTCTGAAAGTTGTTTAACCTCTCTGTACCTCAGTCTCTTCATCTGTAAAATGGAGAAAATATCTTAGAAGGTTTTAAGGAAATGAAATAATACAGGGCATAGTGCTTAGCACATACAGTTCCCGGAACATTGTGAGATGTTCAAAATCTTGACTTCTAACTTATTTTTATTATAAAATTTTAATAATTATTGCTTCCAGCAGTAATACTCTGAGTATGATCCAGAGACGGTAGGGGATCCTAGGAGGGAACTCGCTCACTGGAAAGGGGCACTAACAATGCCTATTGCATAAGTCAGCTCAGGGCCTTCCCTGCCACGTGCTGGTTTTACATAAAGCCGAGCAGTTGAGAGTTAATCTGCTGATGGTAGAAGATGAAATGGTGGTGGTTTCAAAGGAGCAAGGTTGAGCAAAGCTAGACAACAACTCGGAGGCCATGTGCCAAGTGGTTATTATAGTCTAGGTGCTGACCCTCTCCTCTGAAAACCTGGCTGACTCAAAGGCGCACCGAAAATGGGCAAACCTCAGAACATCAGTATATTAATATGCTGTTAAATCTACAACCGTGGACTGACCGAAATACTTACTTCTCTGTGGTCACCATTGTATGTCTCTTGGTAATTAAACTGGACGGAAAGTTAACTCATAGATGGAAGCTGCTACGTTAATCCTCTCAGGCAAACCACTCCTTCGTACCAGAAACACTGGAAATCCTTTAGACCGCTGCATTGTTGTCTGCTAAGTCCATGATCACAAAGAATACAATGCGTGTCAGAACCACCACCTTGGGGTATTTTCAAAACACATTTACTAACCACAGGATATCTGGACACAGAGAACACTCAGAGAGGGATGCACCTTCATGCTCTAGATAAGCTGACAGCGGTCACCAAGTGCGAGAAAACTGAGTGATGGGCCTTGCGCAAGAATAAAAAGAATTGGACAAAATAACAGTTAAATACCACCAGAAAAATGACTCATTATGTGACCATCCTGCAGCAGACAAATTCTTGCCAGGATGTCTGAAACATCCAAAAACAATAGACTGCTACAGACGTGAGCAGGAGATGTTTCCCAGCACATGTACCTAGCGTACTGATATCTGATCAAAGGACCCTTAGTTGAGAAAGCTCACCAAACACAGGCATGAAAACATTAATTGGATGTGGAAGATGGGAGGAGCAGCGTTGTTAGCACTGTTACAGCCCATGTTCATTTTGTACAATTTTATTCTCTTGATTTTCTCCTTATAATATAAGCAGTGCTTTGGGAAACAGTGAGCAGAAGCTGTGCTAACTACTGGCAGCTGGTCATCTCATGTATGTTCCTGATTGTACATTGTTACTCCCCACTGCTGTTGCCTCTGTTTACTCCTGATTAGAATATTCTGATTGTTTCTGGTTTATTTTTTTCTCCAGTCTTCTTTTGGGGAGTGAAGTGCATGTCGCTCTTTTCCTATCTTTTCAAAGGATTGCCTTCAGAAGTGGTAGGCTCATTCATGAGGCAAATGTGCAGTTCTGCCCCAGAGTAGACATGCCAACCTGTTCATGAGGAGTTCACATTGTAGTGAAAGGTCTCAGTACAGGAGGTGTCCTTGTGGGCTCAACTGGAAAACAGGTCAACAGATTTCTCCTATTAGAATCTCCCCTCCCCCACATTTCATTAGAAAGCAATTTGCTTTGTCACCCCCTCCCCTTGTAAATTATATAATAGGATGCAGCTGGATGTATATCCTCATATATGCTGATACAGTGTTGTATATAAATTGCTACATAAAAACATGCCAAATGGGCAAAAAATACAACTTGAGCAAAAGTATCAGATTAGATTGGCAGATGCTTATATTATACATGACTGTTTACATTGTTTATGAAAGGTTTTCATGCGCTTTGATTTTTAGATTCAGTAGAGCATCTCTGTTTCTTTTATGAGATTTAAATTACACTAGTTATTACGGGTTTTAGAAAATGTAAGTTAAATTACAGAACTAATCATATGCTTTTGCTATTTATTTTTTCTCATTACAAATCATATCACAAATGTAGTAATAATATACTCCAGGAGCCTGGCTATCACCAGTAACTCCTAAACATAGGTAGCATCACTATTAGCCTAATTACCCTCATTTTGGAAATAAGCAAAAAATAAAAATAGATAAATTAATAATAATAATAATCTGTATCCCAGTATCATAATATACAAGTCATTTAAGTACAGAAAATGGAGTAAAGGAGACACATTTAGAGCCAGGCCACATTGTGTAGTTATTGGTAGGTCATATTATATTGTCTCAAATACATTTTTTAAAACTTTTAATTAAAACATAGCATAGTGCATTCCAAGAAGATGCATTCACATGTATATATATATATATATATATATATATATATATATACACAAGTGCACTATACACACACTTATATAAAATATATATAAAATGCATATATATGCACAGCATCCCTTTATCTCAATATAAAATGTGTTCAAAAATGCAAGATCTAATTAAGCAAACAATATCAACAGGAGGCAAAAACAAGTATTTCTTGTGGTTCCTATTAGGATGGATTTCTTCTCTCTAATGCAGAGAAAACTGGAAAATGTTTGATGCCATTCCAGAATCATATATCCTTCGTAACACCCATTAAATAGATTCTCTAGAATTTTTCTGATTTATTGGACTTACAGGTGTCTAGACTGAATTTCACTTTTGCATAGCCAAGTTCTCAATAGGAGAGTCTAGTTCCCTATATGTTGTATAAACACGTATAGTCAAGAAACATACGAAGGACTACAGGACTATTTTAAGTTTATATTGAGTTATTTAATCTGTATTGACTAAACAGTAAGTTCATAGGCAGATGACTGGATAGTCAGATCATTCTTTCTTTCAGTGAACAGGAATTAGGGTATCTTATCCCAAAGGTTCTCTTTTTACTTACATAGTTTATGCTCTCTTTTAAGAGATAATTTTATAGTAGTGTAATACACATATTGATATATTAAGAAGTTACACAAATCATATTTAGATAAGCAAACAACATCAACAGCCACAACAAACAATGCCAGCTGGTGTGGCTCAGTTGGTTGGAGTGTTATCCCCCAACCAATGAAGGGTCAGGGGTTCGCCTCCCAGTCAGGACACATACTTAGGTGGGAGGTCCAACCCCTGGTCTGGGTGTGTGTGGGAGGCAACCAGTCGCTGTTTCTCTCCTATCCCCTCTTCCTTCCTCTTTCTCTAAAAGCAATGAAAAAGTAAAGTTAGCACGCTTGTGTTACTAGAATCACAATGAAGAAATGGAATAAACCCAGCAATCTACGTATGTGCTCCTGACTCCTTGTGATCCCCACTCTGTTCATCACCACTATCCTGATATCTTACGGCATTTGGTTTCACATATTTCTAAACAAAAGTGAACGAGTGTATAATAAATATTCTATTTTTTTACTTTCTTTACTTAATATTATGCTTTTGAGACTCATCCAGGTTATAGTGTAAGATAATTGCATTAAGTTCCATTTGTTTATAAAATTCCACTGGATAAATATACCGCAGTTTATCCATTCTATTATTAACTGGCATGCATGTTATTTCTTTTTTAAGTACTATGAATGACATTGCTATGGATATCTTTACACATGCTTTATTGTGCTAAAATATATATACTTCTGTTTGGTAGACACCTAAGAGTGGAAATATGGGGACAAAGGATATATAACGAGTGGTTTTTACTGATCAACATTCACACAAACAGAGCATGAGAGTTTCAGTTGAACCATATTTTTACTGATACTTGATATTGCCAAACTTATATGTAGCTATTCTAGCTAGTCTGTTCCCACTGCGGTTTTAATTTATCGCTCTCTGATAATTAACTGTGCTGATCTTTTTTGTTTGTTGACTTTATTTTGTTGGTGTTTTTTTGTCCCTTTGACTTTAAATTGGGTTTCCTATTCTAGATTTGTAGAAAAACTTCATATACCTATCTCCTGGTTAAAAGACTATGTTAATGCAAGAATGTGTTGGTTAAAAGAATATATTGGTTGCATATGTTACAACTCTCTTTTCCTAGTCTGTCTTTTCACTCTGCAAATAGATTTTACCCCCCAAGGGGCAGAAAGGTGATGAACAGAAGTTTCTAATGTTAATGTAATACAATTTATCAATCTTCGTTTTATGATGAGTGACTTTTGTATCCAGATAAAGAAATACCTTTTTATGCCATACTTATGAAGGTGGTCTCCTGTGTTATTTTCTGGAAATTTGTAGGTTTAGACCTACATATAAATATATCTGTAATTTATTTTATGTATAATTTAAGTAACAGAATTCATTTTCTTGATTTCCAAGTAACCCAGCACCACTTATGAAAAGGCCAATCCTTTTCCCATGTTACTACAGTGACGCCCTTTAAAATAAATTTAGTGCCCAAACTTGTATGAATCTATTTCTGGAATTACTACTTTTTATATTCTTTTACAAAAATGACACCGTATCGATTGTTATGGCTTTGTAATAGGGCAAGGCTTGCGAGTAGTGCAAGTTGTCCAGTTTGGTTATCTCCTTCAAAATGATCCTCACTAATGCTCAACTTATTTTAGTCTTCAATTTTTTTAGTGGTGTTTTACAAAAATCTACATAGACGTCTTCCCCATTTCATGCAGATTTTTAAAAAATGTTTGATTGTTTTTAATGATATATCTGTAATTTAAAAAAGTTTTGTCTTTTTATAGAAGTTTTAGATTCATGGCAAAATCGAGGTGTAGGTTTCCAATATATCCTTGGCCGTTACACAAGTATTGACTCGACATGAACGACTTCCCACACCAGAGTGGTACCTTTGTTATAAATGATGAATCTCCATTGATACATCATAATTACCCAACGACCATAGTTATATTATGGTTCACTTTTCCTGTGAAACCTTCTATGACTTTAGACAAATATATCTATCATTATGGTATCACACAGAGTATTTTCTCCACCCTAAATTTGTTTGTGCTCGGCCATAAATATTTAAAATTTTCAATTTTTAATTATTTCCAGTATATGAAAACATATGAGATCTGTTTATATTCACATTATCTTTTGCAAACTTGCTGAAACTATTCACTAATAATGGTTAGATTCCTTTAGGTTTTCTATGCACCTGATCACCTGAGAATAACAACAGTGTTATTATTTTTAAACTCCTTCCATCTTAATTTCTTCTTTTTGTCTTATTGGACTTGCAGCTCCAGGACAATGTTGAATAGAAGTGGCACATAGATATTTTGGAAAAAAAAATAGAGGTTCTTGATGATGATATTTTCCTCAATAGAGGCCTTAGTTTTTTTCTAGAAGACGGAGTAAAGGCAGTCAGAGCTTCAGGTAGCGTGGGGCTGTGTTTCAGTCTCCTGAGGGCTAAACTGTTTCCATTTGGCACCTATTTCTCAAGCATAGCCTTCCAAGCTCTCCAATAAAAGTCTAGGAGGAGGCTGTTTTGCAGATTTCCTCCTTGGTGGTATTTCTGGAACTCCAGATTTTTTGTGATCACAGGAAAATGAGACTACATAGAGCACTGTGACTTTTCACTCCCTCTCAGATGCCATTTTCTCACTGGAGTTCTAATTCCTCCCACTGACTTAGAGATTGGTAAATACAGCAGTCCCTCTTCACTGCAATGTTTCCAGACTGGCGCAAGTGGACACCCTTGCTGTTTCCCAGACTGCAGGGACGTTAGTTGAAGGTTTGTGGTTGGTTGGTTTGATAGTTTTTGTTTGTTTGTTTGTTTTGCTTTTTGATGCTCTGCATCAGATTGAAGTACTGTCTTTCTGTTACAGGTGAGAGGTGCTTTTAGTTGTAGTGGTCAATCATAAACGGGTATTGAATTTTGTCAATATATTTTATATAACTATTAATAATGTATGTTCAATGCCTTATTCTGTTAATGTGGTAAACTATTAATTTTCAAAAATGAAACTAACTTTGCCTTCCTGATGAACTATACTAGACCTTTTACTTAAAGTTTTTGTTTTAATTTTTTTTTGTCCTCACCCAAAACCCAGGCATGAGCCCTGACCAAGAATCGAACCTGTGACCCTTCAGTTTATGGGATGATGCTCCAACCAACTGAGCCACACCAATCAGGGCCCTTTAACATCTTGCTGTATTATCCTCGTGTATGTTACTAGATTTGGCTTTCTAATAATTTGAAATAATTTCTTCATCTATTTTTATGAAATATATAGATCTGCAATTATTTTTATTTGGTAATATCTTTGTAGATTATGGTATTAGAATTATTCTGGCTTTATAAGACAAGTTGGGAAGTGTGCCTCCTCAATTTTTAGAAATACTCTGTTTAAAATGGATTGTATTTTCACCTTAAAATTTTGGCCAAATTCAGAAGCAAAACTGAGCCAGAACTGTCTTTGTGGAATAAACATACACATCTATATAATTCAATATTTTATTTAGATAAAGTGATACATGGATTTTCTATTAAAATGTGTTATTTTTGTAACTTTTAAGAGAATTTTAAATTTTTTATCTAGATTTTTATTTTGTAGTAATGATATTATTCAAAATTATTTTTAGTGTCTATAGATTTAATAAATATAATATTTTTTTCACTTCTGATACTAAAAATTGTGTTTTCTCAGTTTTTTCCCTTTACAGTGTAGCTGGAAATTTATTTTGTTATTCTTTTCTAAAAAACTACTTGTGACTTTAAAAAATTTCTCTGTTTAGTTTTTATCTTTAGTATTGGCTTCCTTTTAGTTTATATTGCTCTTACTTCTTGTTAAGATGATTGTCCATGGATTTTAGATTTTCTTATTTTCTAAAATAAGCCTTAAATGGTATAAATTTCCCTCTAAACACTGCTTTACCAGCATCTCACAAATTCTGATATACTTTTAATTCTGTTCAAAATATTTTCTATTTTTGTTGTGATTTTTTATGCTTGTATTACTCAGAAGTATTTTATTAAATTTCCAAATAGGGCACTCTTAAATATGTTATTTAAAATTTTTATTTTTTGTAGCAGCGACATAATCTGTATGGTTTCAATATTTTAAATTTAAGGTTGTTGCATGAGACAGCAGATTGCCTATTTAAAGGACATGTTATGCACAATAAAATATAATGCATTTTCTGCAGTTGTTTGTATATTGTTTAGAATCATCTCTATTTTTACTGATTTATTGTTTCATCTACTTGTTTTATCTGGTGTTAAGAGTTCTGTTCAAATCTCTGACTGTAAGTTTCATACTGTCTTTTTGTACCTCACTCAGCCAATTTGCATTTCACTCTTGAATTTCCATTATTAGATACATTCATATTTAAAATTGTTATATCATCTTCACAAGTTGAATCTTTTATCATTTTGAAATGTTCTTTTGACTGGCAATACTCTTTGTCTTGAAGTCTATTTTTCTGATATTAATTTAGCCACTTAGCCTACTTCCTTACTGTTTGCATGGTATGTCTTTTTCCATCCATTTGCTTTTAATCTGTCTCTGTCAATTTATTTAAATTTTATTTACATTAAATAGACATATTGTAGAATATTTCCTTTGTATCCATTTTGCCAGTCTCTGGCTTTTACTAGGACTGTTCAGTTCATTAGCATTTTATGTAATTTTTGTCACGGTCGGACTTAGGTTTATCATTTCACTATGTGTTCTCAGTTTGTTCCTTCATATATTTTCTTTTTTTCTCCTTTCTTTTACATTATGTTTTATATAATTTTATGTTCTCATTTGAAACAATTAGTAAGAAAAGATTTTTATGTTTACTCAGATGTCTACAATTTCTGATCTTATTTAATATTTATCCTGAATATCAAGGTGTATGTTTTCAACTCCTTTTAGCCTTTAATATTTCACATTCCTGGCAATGAATTCTCATTGTTTTTCTAATCTGAGATGACTTTATTATTCTTTACTAAATATAGACTTCTAGGGTGATGCATTTTTTATTCTTTTAGCACTTAAAAATTATTTCACTGTCTTTTGATGTACACAGTTTCAAATGGAAAGTTAGCAAAAATGCAAATAATTGTTCCTCTGTAATTAAGATATCGTTTCTCTCTGGCTGCTTTCAAGATTTTGTTTATCTTGGTTTTCAGTAGTTTGATTATGATGTGTTCAGGACTCCTCCCACCCATTCCGCTCAAAGTTGAATGGATTTCTCGAACTGTAAATTTACAACTTTCACCAAATTAATGAATATTTCTACTCTATTCTTTTTTTATTCAGAGATGCCAATTACACATAACTTTGACTTTTTAAAATTTTCTACAGATCTCTGAGGTTGTATTTTTATAATATATTTCTATTTGTTCTTCAAATTGGATAATTTCAATTAATCTATCTAAACATTCATTGACTTTTCCTTTATTACCTCTGACAGGATGTTAAGTACATCCTTGATTTTAAATACCTTTTTATTTTAGAATTTTTCTTTTGGTTCTCTTTTTTTACCACTTTTTTTTTGTTTTCTGCTGATGTGTTCTAATATTCACTTATTATAGACATGTTCTCCTTTACATTTATGACCACAGTCATAATTTCAACATGATGGTCCTTTTTTCTGATATTTCATGCCATATAATTTAGGTCTGTACTTTAGCTATGTTGATTGTATTTGGTGGGAATTCTATATTCAGTTATATTTCCCTGAAAAATATTGAATTTTGTTTGTTGGTGTTATTTTGGCAGGCAATTAACTTGGCTGGACATAAACTGAAAATTCTCTCTCTAGGAGAACAGTTCAAATCTCAGTTCAGTTAATTTGTTCTTAGGTAGGTTGCTTTGAGTCGGCTCCAAACCAGTTCTGTGCTTGCATTGTTCAGATGTCGGCTAGACATTTTTGGAGTTTGCACACAAAGTTTGATTCCCTCTTGCTGGTGCTCCATCCCAGGATTCCATTTCAATTTCCATGGTTGCCACAAACTCTTTTCTCAGGTTGGTTGTGGAAGCCAGGAAGTCTGTGTGTTTTCTTTTGGAGTCTCTGCCACCCTGCATAGGGTTACCTACCTCCCCTTAGGCCTTGAGCTGTGGAAATTAACACCTCACTCCATGATGATTCTGTTTCCAAAGGGCCAACTCTTCTCCAGGTATTGTTTTTCTTTTCATTCTGCAAGGTCTCCATTTCACCGTTATTGTAATATTTTCCCCCAATTTTATAGATGTTCTGTGTGGGAGGTGAGGTCTGGTAGGACCTATTTTGGCTATTACAGAATCAGACCCTGTACTGTCAGGCTTAGATATTTAAATATTTCAACACAGTAAGCACAGGGCATGCATGTGTTACATTTTTAAGATTCTGTTTTGCTAAAACCATAACTGAATCTTCATTTGACCTAAATAATTTTTCTTTAATAAATAAAGATTAATAAATGTTTGGCTAGATAGTACCTGGAGCTTATGTCCATAATAAAATTAATTAATAATGATTTTCTTCTCACTTAGTAATACTTTTAACTGGATGATTTTAGAAATAATTTTTATGTCACTTTTTAAAATGACCAAATGTTACTAAGTTGATATATATGTGAATGTCACCCAGGCACACATATAAATATAAGGCTCAATTACAACAAAGAACCTTCCCCAGGATTCTTAAGCCTAGTGGAGACAAAATCAAGATGCAACGAGATGTATAAACATATATTATTTCTCATGTTATGATGAAATGGAAGGAGAGATATACAATAAAATGCTAGAAAGTCTTGGTCAAAAATCTGTAATCAAGACCGGCTTTATACCCAATATTTTATCAGCTATGGCCCTTGAAGGGCACATGTTATTTGACACAGAAATGTAATGACAAATACCTTTAGAAAGAGAATAATGTTGACTGATAAGTAGAGAAATGAGAAACGTGTGGAATATTCTGAGAGGAGAAATGAAATATAATTCAGTAGGACTTAAATTTTTGTGTAAAAGCAATACATCTTGGAAATTAAGCTTGAGCTAAAACTTGTAAAGGGCTCAAATTACAGGATCGCTGTAAATGTGAAGGGCCTTCAGATTAAGATCTGTAATCTAGGAATATTTATTTATCTATAGAGTTCTAGTGATGAGACCAGGGAGTGATTAGAAAAGGAAATACAGGATGCAATCGCAATACTTGAGACAGAAATTTAACATTTCCACTAGAGGGGTGACTGGAAATAAAAAGGAGAGAAGAGTGCTGTATACATCAGTAGTAGCTAGAGAATTCCATCACTAATGAGATTGATACACAGAGAAATTGGGATATTAGCATAAAGAAATAGCTTGAAAAGGAAAAACCTGGATGAGTTGAATTTAACAAATGTTGAATATGCAATGATAGTAAGACATAATCAGCAAAGAGCTGGAAATAAAGGATGGAACTAAGTATAAATACCATGGTTGGAGATACTTATTTCGAATCACCTAATTATAATTAATAATAATTGAAGCTAATATCGCTATGCTGTACACCAGGCACTCTGCCAAGTGCTTTTCCAAATAACCTCATTTGCTCATCAAAATATCTAACTGTATACTGATTTTTATTTTCATTTTATAAATGAAGAAGCCGAGTTTCAGATAAGTATAGTTTTTCAAGGTCACACAAGTAATCATGGACAAGTGTACGATTCAATCCCAGGCAGTCTGACGTTCTAAACATGTCTTCTCTTGTGAGTCAGAAAGCAGACCTGGTGTCAGGGTCCTTTGCAGTTGTTGAGTGATGTGAGAAGTAAGAGAGACATGAAAGAGGAAATAAACAAGACAAATTTGGGGAGGCACATAGAAAGGAGTTGAGAGAGGAAAATTAGCAATAAGCAGCAGGAAGAGAGTTCACATAATCCAGGTTATCATAGCATGACTTTGTGTGAACTTTTGATGGAGGAGGGAGGGCTTATAGCCTACCCACCTTTTCTTGAGGTCACACATGCCAGCTGACTCTTTTATCTGTTTCTTCACTCTGCCCCACCCATACATCTTCTTTGCCTCCCTGCTCTTTGTTAAAATTTTAATTACATTTTACATATTATTTTGTATTATCAATAGTTTCCGGTGTACAGCACACTGGTTAGATCCTCATGTACTTCACACAGTGCTTCCTCCAATGTTTCAAGGACCCACGTGGCTCCATACACAGTTATAATGATATTATGGACTACGGTCTCTTGTTGTAATCTACATCCCTGTAACTATTTGTTAACTACCGATTAGTCCTTCTTAATCCCTTCATCTTTTTCACCCAGTGCTGCAAACTGGCTCCCCGCTGGCAACCATCAGTCTGTTCTCTGTATCTATGACTCTGTTTCTATTTTGTTTATTTTGTTCTTTAGATTCCACATATAAGTGAAATCATATGGTACTTGTCTTGTTCTGTCTATTTCACTTAGCATAGTACTCTCCCTGTCCATCCATGCTGTCACACATGGGAAGAGCTCATCGTTTTTATGGCCAAGTAAATATTCCATTGTATATATGCATCACCTCTTTTTTATCCACTTACCTCTTGATGGGCACTTGGGTTACTTCCATTTTTTTTGCTATTGTAAATAACGCTGCAATGGACATAGGGATGCCTGTATTTTATTGGATTAGCTTTTGGGGATTCTTCAGATATATTCCCAGGAGTGGAATCTCTGGGTCATAAAATGCCACCCTGCTCTTGATGACCTCTTGCATTTGTCCCTTCCATAGGTCACAGCATCTGCTGTGCTGGCATTGCTGCTCTCCTGTTTGGGCCTTGCCTATCATGATCAAAACAATTTCATAGGAATAGTAAGGGCAAGACTGCATTTCAGGAAATATGTTCCAATTACTATATAGGTTTAGACCTGCACCACATTTTCTTAGCAGCTTGGTTCTGAGCTGCTTCTCGTGGCCAGGGGCAGCTAAAATCCTCCAGAACCCCTGTTTCTGTGCAGCTGGTCTAGATTGATTCCTGGCATCGCAGAGAAGTGTTTTGGTTTTTTATTGGTTATTTTCTTGGTTTTGCTTTTGATTGTTGATTTATCATCCACTTAAGTACTATATGCCTTTCCTTACAAAATTCTTATGCATAGCCCTAGGATTAATGTAGTCAAAGATCCAGTTTGGAGATTTTCTCCTTTCTCTTAATGTGCAAATATAGAGCTCCACGGGAGGAATTCCGTGCTTGGTTTAGGAGATAAGCAGTTAAGTAACGAGGATAGCATAACCCTCCCCTTCCCTTTCACATTTCTATCCTGTGGGGAAGAGAGAGACAACAGGGAGAGTCAGACTGGCAACAGACACAAACAAGTAAGAGTCTCTGTTGGTTTTTCCATGTACGCGGCGGCCATTGGAAGTAGCTAAACACCACTTCCTCGAAAGAAGTGATGTTGTATTTGGAGGTGTTTTGTTTTGTTTTAGAAATGTCCTCCTTTTCACCTATTGTATATGCGTGTTTATATCAGTGATCAGAGGTACTCCTGAGGAACTGAAAGAAATGATGGGTTTATTTATGAAGGGATAACGTTTTGTCAAGGAAGAACAATTCCTGGGTGTAGCTGTCTTCATGGCCTTGTCTGCGTTCTGCCAAAGGGCTTTGCACCTGCCTGCTGTTAAATGCAAGCATGGAGCTTCAGGAATTTTTGAAAGGAAGTTTCAGATAATTAATGCCAAGCCCAGGATATTAAGTAGCCAGATCTGAAGAACAGAGACCTTTTCTTCTCATAATAGTCGTCAAATACAATAGGTGGCATTTTAAATATTTAATAAAATATGAATAATGAATAACACTGTAAATAAAAGGTCAGAAGCTGGCCTAACACGAGGGAACTCTAACACTCAAGGGGACCAAATGCTGGCATATTTATTCTAGGCAAATGCCCTTTGTGGTCTCCATGGGATGGTGTGACTGACCTGAAAGGTCTTTTCCATTTTTTGTTAATTTGGTTTTATGAAAAATATGCTTCTAAGATGTTTATACTCTGGAAACACTCAAGAGGCCCCCAGTCTTCATTGAATGAGAAAAATATTAAATGGCTTAATCTTACATATGTTTGTATTTCTGAGTAAATTATACAGGTTTCATGTTCTGCTAGAGCGTGTCTTTTGATTCTGTATTTGTTGGTTAGGTTAATTACTGTATCATTTATGCCTTTGCCTTGGAGGGGATTAGCTTGTTTATTCCCTCTAGTATTTACTATTCTAGTCCCAGACTGGAGTAGTTGTAGATAAAATGAACTCGGGAAAGAAAATTTGGTGAGTAGAGTTGATGTAAGATGGTAGCCAAGAAAGCTAGTGGGGAAGGAAATGGCTCTAATGTTGAAACCAAAAAATTACACATTACCTGTGGATAATTACCAGTCAGTTCAAATTGGAGATCTGGTTCTGCGGTCCTTTTCCACATAGTTGATGTAGCTTTGCCCCTGTGGCTTGTGTGACGTAGTCTCCAAGGTATAAATCAAATACTGGGCTACCAAAACACTTCTTTCTTTTTAGCTTTCGACTCTTACTGTTGAAACTTCTCATTTTGGGTTCATTTCACCTTTTGGCTCTGTTGGCTTGTTATGTGCAATAAATTGTATATAGGTTTTACTTAATAATTGGTGTACTTTTTAAACGTTTCAGAAAGACATGAAGTTGCATTCAAGTTCTGTAGCAAAACATCCTTCATCCATTGTACAAGCTGTAGAAAATACAGTGTTTGCTTATGCAAGATGACGGGCAATTAATGCCCAAGCAGGAACTTATAATGAATTTTTCCCACCGCTCTCAAATTAAGCTCAACCTAATGCCAAATGTATTAAAACCAGTATCTTCTGCAAACCTCATATACTCTGAATACTCAGAGTTCATGTCAAGGCCATAGGGAACACTGAGAGTTGAGAAGTAGACTTGATTTGAATACAGTATAAAACAAAGAAGTTAAAAAAAAATCCAAATGTTTATCACTTTTCTTTGACTTTACTTTTATCTATTATTTATTCTGAATTGCATTTTATGGCAAAATGTTTGAGGAATCTGAAACACAAACAACATATGGAGGACTAAATATTTTGTAGGCTTAATGATGTATTAGTATTTTGCTTTGTATGAAATTCTAATCACCAGACATGTTTGTCACTGCAGATGGGATATACAGGCTACAGATACCTCAGGGGATTACGAAATCCAAACATCTGTAACAGGGGGAGGAAAAAAAAAAAACCCACTGCAATATACAAAATGTAGAAGAATGAATTAATAAGAAGTATGAATGGAAATAAAAGTTTACTGTTAATACCATCGTGTATTTCTGGAACTACACATGCCTTAGAGATCTTCCTTCTATCTTTTAAAAATATAATTGGATACAAAAACACAATCTAGATTTAAATAGAGGAAATAGGCAATACTCCTTATTCCATTTTTAGTTAGCTAGTTTGGAGCTGAGATAAAGACTTGCCATGATTAGTGGCTATTTATACATTGAAACACCTGGTTTATAATTGGCTGTTTCACTAACTTCAACAAGATATTTTCTAAACATACTAAAACCCTATTAATTGGAAAACATAGAGTGAAGGGTTGTTTTGGTTATGCAAATGTATTAGATTAACTGAAAGGAATCAGAGATGTTGGATCTGAAATGTGTATTGACTCTAGGACATATATTGGCATTTAGTTGTTTTGAAAAGAGTTGATATATACTTCTGTTCTCATGATTTGCCTTTTGTTGATAACACCACATAGAAGGGAATAACAGATTAGTATTTGGTTGCAATGACTAATTTGCTGATTTACTCAACTTTTAAATTTTAAAAAGTGTTTTGAGGAGTTTGCTAGGAGATGGAATGGATTGAAAAGAGTCTTAGAGTCATGTGGAGAAGATAGCTGTGTAAACTTTGGTAACCTCACAGAAGAGACGTCGTTATAAATTCTAATACAGCGGTTCTCAACCTGTGGGTCGCGCCCACTTTGGGGGTTGAATGACCCTTTCACAGGGGTCGCCTAGGACCATCGGAAAACACATATATAATTACATATTATTTTTGTGATTAATCACTATGCTTTAATTATGTTCAATTTGTAACAATGGAAATACATCCTGCATATCAGATATTTACATTATGATTCATAACAGTAGCAAAATTACAGTTATGAAGTAGCAACGAAAATAATTTTATGGTTGGGGGTCACCACAACATGAGGAACTGTATTAAAGGGTCACGGCAATTGGAAGGTTGAGAACCACTGTTCTAATACAAGGTCTGCCCTGCAAAAATACGACCATTGTTAATATAATGAAAACGGTTTGCACGCCATTGAGGTAACCTGGCAGCAAAGGGGAGTGGACTGGAATGCACGTGTGTGAACAATGATGACTTCACCGTATATACTAGTCAGTGGGAGCGGTAGGTGCCATGGAGTGAGCATGTGTACTCTCTGGCAATCATATTCAAAATGACTGAGCAAGTAGAGAAATGAATCTGCATCAAATTTTGCATGAAGCTTGAACATTCATCTGCAGAAACAATCCAGATGATTCAGAAGGCCACAGCTATGGGCAACTGGTGATTGGCAGCTTCATCACGACAGTGTGCCCACTCATGCCTCAGGTCTTGTGCACAGTTTTTTAGTGAAACATTAAATCACCCAGGTGGCTCAGCCCCACTATGGCCCAGATTTGGCACCTTGTGACTTCTGACTTTTCCCAAAACTAAAATCACCTTTGAAAGGGAAAGGATTTCAGACCATTGATGAGATTCAGGAAAATGTGATGAGGCAACTGATGGAGATTCGGAGAACTGTGTTAGGTCCCAAGGTGCCCAGTTAGAAAGGGACTGGGACATTGTTGTCCTATGTACAATGTTTCTTGTGTCTTCTTCAATAAATGTGTATTTTATAGTACATGGCTGGATACTTTCTGAACAGCCCTTGTATAGATAGATAGATACATAGATAGATAGATAGATAGATAGATAGATAGATAGATAAAGAGAAAACTGGTTATCTTCAGTAATTATTTTAAATAGTAGATTTGTTTCTGAGTGTTTATTAAATTAGAGAAGGGGTCAGCAAACTAGGATCGGTGGGCCAAATCCAGCCTGGTACTTGTTTTTGGAAATAAAGTTTTATTTGAACACAGCCATTTTCATTCTTTTATGCATTGTGTATACCTGCATTCATGCTATAATGAGTGAGTTAAGTGCAATAGTATTTGTAATGAGACCTAAAATATTTACTACTGGACACTTTGAAAAATAACTTTACTGACCTCTAAAATAGAGGCTCAAAATCCATCATAATTTGAACCAACTGACTAGATGAATGACCACTTATAAACTTGGTCTTCATTTAAGTATATCTTCTCACAGAAGACCATTTATTACCTGAACAATTCTGTATATCCTGCTGATTTTTAGTTTTGAAATTTGTTATACAAATACAGAGTAGTGGGGCTGCAAAGTTACACTGTAAATCTTGCATAAAGCCACAGGATTTTATCAAGTAGATGACAATAATATTGGAGAAGTGTTCTAATAATATGCAAAGCCATTGAGTAACATGGGAGCACCTGGCAAAACAGTTAACAATCTAAAAAGTTATCTCTTAAGGAAAAATTGACAAAAACAGTGAAATGTTTGATGCTTCAAAAGCATATGATTTATTATTTAAGTATCAGAGTTGAGAGGCCCTTGGGAAACATAAATCCCTAAAATATTTTTGAATAAAGAGCCTTTGAATGATCATACCAAAGTTAATTTTAAAGTGAGAAATCTCATTTTCTTGGTATCACACGTTTTTATCAGGATAATTATATACCGAGAATAATTGATCAGTGAATGAATAGGTGATTGTAACTGTAATCTAAATTCTGCTAAGTAAAAATGAAATATTATTTTACTGTATAATACTATTCACTGGAAGATTTAAATAGGCATGTCATGAAGTCCCAATGACTGTGAAAGAAAAAAAAAACAGTGACCTGCTATAAACTCGAACATAAACTGCAATAACGTATTTGGGGAAAACACATACGCACACATACATTTTCATATAATTGTTTCAACTCTTCGAATCATTAGTCTGCTATCATACAGTGTTTCCATGAAACTTTTTAAAGTAGCAGCCTCAAATTTTTTGTATTCTCTCTTGTTATTTTAAAAGTAGGAACCATGAACAAAGTAGGCATAAATACACATAAAAGTAATATTTTATATTTTATAAATGAGTACAGATAATTGCATCTTACCATCCTAGAGGAAATATCTTTACAGAAAAACGTGCTGCCAAATTTCTAATATGTAATTTAAATGCAGATCCATTCGATTTTTGTTTGTACCTCTATACGTGTGTACAGAATGATATAGGCACTTGACAGCAACCATGCGTTTTTCTCCACCTTATTTTTCTCCTTGTAGTACCTCCTTATTTTTTCTACTTATGCTACCTTTTATTTTTGGAGAGGCTGTGGCCAACTGGCTGATAAGCATGCAAACTCTTCAGCTACCTATATAGACCAGAGACAGTTTGGCCAGGGTAAACTGAGGGAGGAGTGATTAGGATGGTGCAAAAAGTTTCCTAAGGTTCATTTAGTCACCCCCCGAAAAATGCTACAGGATCCAGACCTGCAACACTCTCATTTGTCTAAGTTTTACAGCTGGGCTGAAAAGTTTGTTTAAATTGATACAGGTGCCAATTATTACTTAAACAGCTCAATCCCAAACTTAGTTAAAAAACCATCATGGTAAGGAAAACATGCCTGGAAGATTTTTTGACTTAATGATAGATAATGTCATAGATGTTTTCTGGTATCAAAGACAACACATCATTTTCTCTGCTTTCTAGTGTTATGAGTGGCATTTGGTTTAAAGTTTTCAGTCTTTTCCAGCATCCCCAAGTGATTTAGTTTTCTCATTCTGCAATGAGATTTGCAATCCTGACAGAAAAGGTTATGTCCTTCAGAGGCAGATTTCTATGAACAGTGAGGTCTCACTCAGATTTTTATGCTCTTCCATGTCAGATCAATTTATCCATAATCTCCAAGTAGGGTTGATTTCTATGGTGCTTTGTACCTCATAATGGTTGATGAACTGTTTTCATTAAAAGCAGTTAGCCAGAAAGGACTCAACATTACATGGGTGCGTTCTTATAGCTCCATTCTGTTCGTAGACTTTTTCATAGAATATAAGAACAGAGCAAGACACTGTAGGGCAGACATATTACTTGGCCTGTTTTTTATCTGACTTATGAATTACATTTCCTACTAAAATTTTAACGACCTCAGATGCCCAAGGCTTGACAGAATCAGATAACACATATATGACTTACACCGTTATTTACCTAGCTTGAAGGATCATTTTTGTCGATGAACCATGAAATGCATTATAGCAAAATGCTATGTTAAGAACTGATTACATGGAATTCATGTGGTAATAAAATGGAACAAGTTAGTACCTTAAGACATCATGATTCTTTCTAAGCAAGATAACTTTTCATATATCTTCAACAGAGGACAGATATCACAGGTCTCTGTTTTTCATGCTTTAACGGGATTAATGATTTTACAAGATTTTACCAAAAAATAATAGCATATCTTCATCATAAAAAGGCAAGTTCATTCATTTGCTGATGTCTAGGAGTTTTGGTCATACATGTGAAAGCTCTTAATTAATTGTCTTAATTGACAATGCAGCTGCAAAATGACTGAAAAACATTCCAGATACTCACCTTGGTTATATTTATTATAAGAACTTGAATCATAGCACAAATCTTTCAATTTCTTACCCCAGCCAGGGACCTACTCCAGTGCTTCTTGGTCCCAGAAGACAACAAAGCAATAACGCTACTTAATGTTATGTGGCGTTTTAGCCCCAAATTCTTATCTAGCATTTTAGCATATTGGGGTTGGGCCTTAGGGGGATTTTTAAGGCCTCTTTTATACATTTGTGGAAGATTAAATTACAGGGGTTCATTGAGAGAGGCAGGACCCCTTGATAGATAGGAGCTTGAATTTGACATTTGTCTTGATCATTTCCATGCTATTAAAATTATTTGCCCCTCTCTGTGTTTTAGTTTCCTCCTCTGTAAAATAATCAGAAGAAGTAGTGTCTACTTCATATTAATTTAGGATTTAAATGAGTAAACATAAGTGTAATATTCAAGTGAATATCCTAGAAAAGGGTTATGCAAATAGCAGACACCAATGAGTTTCTGGGAGCCAGTGACCGGGAAAGAGATACTCAGCTTCATGCTGAAGCAGCCAACCGCCTCTGAGGAGAAGTGGGAGAAGTGTGGTCTCTTTTAATTCAAAATTGTTGTTTATAAACTTTTGACTCCTTAATCCTCCCACTAATCTCCTTTACAGCAGTGATTACCTTCTTTAACTGTAATTATTTTATTTAAATCCCACATGAAGAATAACTGTGTTTTTGGGGGGTTGTTTGATGAAATGGACTATGATGAGTATGGAATCAACAACTTGTTTAAGTTTATATATCTTTTAACTCAAAGAAGCTATGTTTGAAAATTAGCAGCAAACGGGTGAAACATAGTTAATGAGTCAAGAGATGGGATCCACTGGGCTTAAAAGTTTCAGCTCTGCTCCCATTTCCCAACCTTGTCAAATAAGTTTCTCTCGCACATTTTTCTACTCCAGCAACCCTCAACCCTGCCCCGTCTTCCAGGGTGGATTATGGAATTCGATGATCACAACAACCCGATGATATCAGTCCTATTAGTAGCTTCCCATTGTATAGATGACAAAGCTGAGGCATGAAGACTTGGATAAGGGGCCAGAGGTCATAAATGTTCTATGTGAGGAGAGGAGGGCTGGCTTTTCCATTAGGCACAATGGACATAGTGCCTAAGGCCCACAAAAATATTCAAATGTTTTTTTAAATCACAAGAAAAATGGAACTGTTAGGCTGATGAAAATATCTTCACATGCTAATATAGTCTTGTTTCATGAACATGGTCATAGAATACAATTTAATTGAAAAATATAAATATATCAACACATACTTAAATATTCGAAGACGAATGTTATGGCTCAAGGCATGGGGACTCCCCCATGCATCACCATCGACGGGTACACCCTGGAGGTTGTCAACGACTTCACTTACCTCGGGTCCACCATCTCGAGCTCTCTGTCAGTCGACTTGGAGGTCAACCGGAGAATCGCCAGGGCAGCCACAGTTATGGCCAGACTGAACCGGCGAGCGTGGAACAATTCCAGCCTCACTGAGAAAACCAGACTGCGCATCTACCAAGCCTGCGTACTCAGCACTCTCCTCTATGGCAGCGAGACGTGGACCACCTACGCAAGGCACGAAAGGAAACTCAACAGCTTCCACATGAGGTGCCTGCGACGAGTCCTGCATGTCGCCTGGCAGGATAAGGTCCCCAACACCGAGGTGCTGAAGCGAGCCAATATGAGCAGTTTGCATGCAGTTCTTAGCGAGAGACGCCTCAGGTGGCTCGGCCATGTCAAAAGAATGGATGCAGGCCGTATCCCCAAAGACCTCCTCTACGGCGAGCTAGCAGAAGGCAAGAGGATGACAGGGCGCCCAAAACTGCGGTTCAAAGACATCTGCAAAAAGGACATGACACAATGCTCCATCGATCTCAACACATGGGAAGTTCAAGCAGACGACCGCCTAGCCTGGAGGCTCGCGGTCAGGCAAGGTACGTCACGCGCGGAGGCTGCGCGCAACGAGGAGGCGGCCCAGAAAAGATCGAGGCGGAAGCTGCGTCAGCAGCAGCAACAACAGCCATCTGCCTTCACCTGTACCAAGTGCGGCAGGGATTGTCACTCCCGAGTCGGACTGCACAGCCATTCTCGGCGGTGCAGATAGACTCTCAAGAAGCTACGCCATCGTCTCTCGAGACGGACGGCTGCCGACGACGACGACGACGACTTAAATATTTATAAATATTTATAAATATTGAGAAAGGGGCCCAAAAGGCAGACGTGCCTAAAGACCACTAGACCTCTTTGAAGGTGGTAGTTTTGTTTGCTCTCTTCCCACACTGCATAAACAGTGACAGGTGCATTGTGGGTATGATAAATACATTTTCACAATGCCAAAATAAGGATTTTGCTTACTTACTTGTTTGTTTTTTTCTTTAACTTCTTCTTTTCATTTAATTTATTGGGGTGACATTAGCTCATAAGATTACATAGGTTTCGAGTGTGCGTTTCTATGATGCATGATCTCCATGTTACATTGTGTGCCCACCACCCAAAGTCAGACCGTCTTCCATCGCCAGTCACCATATATTTGGCCTCCTTTACCATTTACTGCACCTGCCCCCCTTCCGTCTGGTAACCAGCATACTGTGTTCTGTGTCTGACTTTTGTTTGTTCTTCTTGTCTGTCGATTTGTTGCTTTCAGTTTTAGTCCTATGTTTGAGAGAAGTCATGTGGTTCTTAACTTTCTCTGTTTGACTTTATTTTGGTTAGCATGATATTCCCAGGATCCATCCATGTTGTCACAAACAGCAGTGTTTCATCCTTTCTTACGGCTGAGTAGTATTCCATTGGATACATGTACTACATCTTCTTCATCCAATCACATATCGGATCATTCTCCTGTTGTTTTCATGTCTTAGCCACCATGAATAATGCAGCAGTGTACATAGGCTCCCATGAGTCTTTGAGAATAAATGTTTCAAATTTGGGGGGTCAGGCTTTTTAAGCAAGGCTATTATAACTCCAAAGACTAAGTTCTTATCCACTGGGACACAGGGCTGAGTCAGGCCTGCAAACTGTTCTTTCATAGACACAAGCAGTCAGGGGCTCTTGGATGTGTGTGGTCACTGTGTTTTACCGTTAGACACATGTTGCTCAGTATTCCTACCTTTGTGAGATTCAGAATGATTGAAGTAAATTCTCTCTATTAGAATATCATTTATGAGTAATAAAATAACTTACTTACCTAAGTATCTGTGGCTTACTAATAGCTCGTTTATATGCATTGGTACACAGTTCCATTCCCCTTTACGCCCTACTCCCCAATTTCTGCCCTTGCAAATTTACACGTAGTTTTCCTTTCCCAAAGATATCTTCTTCCCTAAAGACACTTGTGCCTTCTTCCTGCCTCCCAGTATTCCATTAATTTTTTACAGCTAACCACTAGTATGAATTGATAAAGTGGCTGATTTTATACTCTGGCTTAGTACTTCAACACATCTTTCAAATTATGCCTGGAAATCATTAGTTTTTAAAGGGTTTTATGTAGGTGTCTTTCAAAAGATATTGAATGTTGTGCTTTTGTTCCCAAATAAATCAACTGGCTATTCAGACTAGTGGGGAAAATGAAAGCTCTTCTGTTCCCAGGCAACACATGCCCGTTGTTATCTACCTTCCTGAGATCTGTTTCTAAGAGACCATTGCTACTGAGATTGTTAGCAAGTTCCTGAATGACAAATTGTTTCCCGTAATGTGGTTAGGATGCACTGGTTGATGGATTGACACAATATGGAATTTAATTAATGTGAAACATTTTTATAAAAATTCCCTTTTCTCTTAGGAGCTTTACAAAAGGGATGTTTCGAAAGGCGGAACTGCGCTGAATAACAGTGACTTAATTCCACTCTCTTTTATCGCTGTTTGAGATGATTTCCCTTCTTTTCCCCTGTCTGTTGCTTATCCGTCGGCTAATATTATTTGCAGCGGTAGTCATTATAGAATCAGAGACTCTATGAGATAAAAGGGATTTTGAGAGGTCACAAAGTGGAAGTACTTCACGCACGCTCTCCTAAAAGATAGCTATATCTTTAAATTTTACAAAAGCAAAAAGCCCATTTGCTCTGCTATTCATTTATATGATTCGCAAGGCAAGCTTTTATTATATGGCCTTTTCTGCCACCTCTCCCCAATTCTTTTTGCTTAAGCCTAATGCCTTGCATTGTCCCTAGTTATATTCAACCATATTTGGACACTTGTTTTTCTTAAGGTTCTACAACACCAAAATATCTGGATAAATGGTACCCAGGGGCCATTGTTATATGGACACTACACTGAATAACACACTGTGAGCTTGGAAAGATCTGCCACCACTTATTCCTGTATTTTCCCTTTTCAAAATGAGGCTTGTGTTGATAACTAAAGTCCTAGCATTTGTATACATGAAAATCAACCAAAGGAGATAATAGTAAACACCATATCTCTTAGGAAAGTTACAAGGGCTAATAGATCCCACTTAAGGAGCGCAAGACGGATGGCTAGCAAATTGTTTGCTTGCTTTTATTTGATAACTGTCACTAGTAAACTTCCTTACTTCTGGGGAGAGCAAGTTTAATGCATTGAGAATATGAGAAATATTATCTACTTGGCTACACCTCTTAATAATGACAAATGCATTTGGGAGATGGATAAAAACACTAAGATTTCTATGTTTAGTAACTGTGTTAGAGGCACACTTGGCAATTAAGGTCTTCCATTAGCACCTAAAATAAGCTTGGTGGTTTTAAATACTTTTAATTCTTGGGTTATTGTGTTGACTGTTAGTTGTATATTTTGTTTTTTTTAAATACATCTGATGCATACTCTGAGACCTACCTAATGCATTGCATTGCTTAAATAATCATATACGTACTTAAAACTACTTCAGATTTGTGAGCTACATCTTTGGGAAGATCATATTGATATAAATGAATGTATCTGTTTATTGTAGCCTTGGTCTCAAAAAAATTCTTGTAAACATTATGCAATAATTTAAAAAACATGTAAATTATACACGCAAATATATTTTTTCTTGCTACATTAAGTGATCACATGTCTTGAATCGTATCAGATGCTGTAAGATCTTAGATTGGCTTGGACTCAACCCTTGGTAAAAATGAAACAATATATTTGAACCCTTTACCAGAGATTCAGATCATAATTACCATGCCCGCTTTTCATTGTCAGCAATGTATTATTAACTGAATTTGTCCTCAATACCTCCCTTACTTGTTCTTTTCACATACTACTTTCCATTTCCTGTAACAATTTACTTCTATCATCAAAAGTTACCAGAAAAATTAGCTCTTCCAATTTTAGCCATTAAATTATGTATCTTCCCTTTAGGGGGTAGAAATAAGGAAGAAGCAGGCATTGGAAGACAGTGCTTTAAGGCAACCTGACCATATTTCGCCACTAATCACCTTATTTCTAGGAGTATTTTACATGATTATCTGAAATCAACAATGGGGATTTAAGGTGGACACCTCCTTGGTCAGGAATTAGAACTGAAGAGAAGAGGCCGCCTGATCTAAAGGGTGCTCTGCAATCAGAGAAAAGGTGGGTTTCCCCTTAGTGTTTCTTGGGAAGAGAACTTGATCACAGAGTAAGGGAGCCCGTGCAAGGTACAAGATCGGGGGAGGATGAGTCAGCAATGGGTGATGGCTAAACCATTTTCTTCCCGAAAGGTTTACAAGAGAAGTTAAGGAGGTGTCTGCATTTTTGGAAGTGCTAGATTAGGAAAAGAGGAACACAGGGAGTTGAGAAAATAGTGGTAGCGTTCAATTCTTCTCTAAGAAAAGAAACAAAATATTTTATAATTGTTCTTTTCTAGATATTTTTGTTTTGATGTAACTGAGTTTTTTGAGGTGTGATTAATGCAAGTACAAGTAAGTCAAGTAAAAGAATTCTGTGTAAATGACGGTGATTTTGAAGTTATATTTGATTACTGTTTTTATCTGAGTCTTAGTCTTTAACATTTTTATAATCTTTTATTTTTTTTCACATCAGAACAACTTCCTCCTCCAAATAATAACAGTTTTCTTTAGTGGGGGAAAAAAAAAAAAAAGATCATACAAATAAGTCCTACAAGTAAGCCTTATTTAATAATGATTTCTTTTTCAAGAAAAATGCCATTTTAAAGCTATGGTCAACATTTAAAGTAAATATATATTCTATTACAGACAAATTATTTTGAAGACTTTTTTAATTCCACATATTAAATAGTTCAGTGATTATAATACTCTATATTTTCCTCATGCTTTACTAAGTATTTCTAAAGATTTTAATGGTCATTATCTTATTTGTTTTTAACAACACACTTGAGTTAGTTACGGCAAGCGTTTGCCCATGCAAAAGAAAAAAAATATGCTTCTTCTATGGGCTAATTGAGAAGAAAATACTTTGCAAAATCAATATCTGTACAGCACTGAAAATATGAGAAGTTTTTTTTTTTTTTTTTTTGTGAAAGCAGGCAAGTGGATAAGCAGTAGATATTTTGATTTCAAGTAGAAATATTAGTATAGATTCTTTTTAACTGGCATACATAAAAATGGCCTTGGATTAAGGGTGCTTGTACAATTCTTTTAACTCCTTTAAGTCAAATCCTTTCAAAGGCTTTAACTTTGGATATACACGTCATTAGGATATGGTAATGAGTTTTCAGGTTCCTGCCTGGTGCTTGGTACTTTTCGATTTCCCCAGCATCAGGCAGAGGTTAGGACTGCTACCTGTTTCCTAGGGCCTCCATAATAAAGCAAAACTCTGAGTGGCCTGACATGACAGAGATGTGCAGTCTCGCTGTTCTGGAGGATGGAAGTCTGAAAGCAAGGTGTCAGCAGGGCCTGCTCCGTCTGGAGGCTCCAGGGGACAAGACTCTCCTTGCCAATTCTAGCTCCCGGTGTTGGCTGGCAGTCCTTGGCCATCCCTCGCTGGTGTATGCGTGTCTGCGGTCACATGGGCGTCTGTTCCCTGTGTCCCCGCATTGTCCTTCTCTTGCCCGTTTTGTCTCCATATCCAAATCTCTCCTTTTATGAGGATGCTCATCATATTGGATGAGGCCCTATTCCAGTGACCTCATTTAAACTTATTACCTCTGTAAACTCCTTATTTCCAGGTAAGGACATATTTTGAGGTACTAAGGGTTAGGAATACAACATTGTCTTTGTTAGGGTGGTACAATTCAACTCATAACAAGACTCTTAAGTTTTTTAAACAGAAAGGGCCACCCTGACTTTTGTATGCCAACTGTATATGTCTTGCACACTCATAGATAAACATTTTTCTCTACATGCCGGAGTTTCTTTATTGCTCTGTGGTAGTGTTTCACAGTTATGCTCTCTAGTGCAAGTATTTGAAAACATTTTAGCTCTTCCACTAGATTTGCTTGTATTTCACCATGATAAATAATAATTTAAACTAATAGAATGAAAATATAGCCCTAAATGCTAAAAAAAAAAAAAAAAAATCTTTGAATAACTAGGAGGGGGTGGTGATGTAAGAGAGCGGAAAAGGAAGAAACCAACTAATTGATTCAATGAATGTTTATTGAGTGCATACTATTCATCTGAATTATACTTGAGTGCCTTAGGGAAAGGGCAGGAAAAAAGCAAGATTTCGCTTCTCTAGGAAATAATATTCTAGTGGGGAAGGTCAAGAATAATAAAGAAGTCAAATAGATAAGCAATATGCTGACATATTTTGGTAAGTATTATATAGGAAATCAATGCACCGAATTAAAAAAGGGAAAAAGAATAACCTGAAATGGAGTGGCCAGTAGAGCTTCTCTGAGGAGACGACGATTGTGCTGAAACCCGCAGAATAAGAATGAGCAAGAGAAAGAGTATTTTGGGCAAAAGGCACAACCGCAAAGGCCACAATTTAAAAAGAAAAGAAAAGAAAAGAATCATCTGGTTGTAAGAATCAAAGGCAGTGAGAACGTGTCTTCCCCTGGATTCAGTAACATAAGGTCTATCTCCCAAATCTTCTTAGCTCTCCGCCACTTTGAGCTACACTTGAAAGTGTGGGTGTTGTCAACCCAAGAGGACATGCGGACTAATGGTGGGGGTGAGGGTAATCGCACAGAAGAACCTGAATTCTTATACAGTTGGGCCAGCTTGAATGAAAAGCAAAGACTTCAAGGGAGAAGAAGAAAATTAAAAGGGGCGAGAAAAGAAGGAGGGACTCTAGGTGCAGGGAAAAGGCAGGGTAGCCAAGTCTGCCAGAAAACTACAGGCAATCCCTGGGATTTGGGTAGGACCTGTGCTTTCTAAAGGCAGTTGGAATCTGTCTAAAGCAGACAGGGATCAGAAAAAAGAGAGGCTGAAGCAACTTGCGGTCATGGTCATGCAGATAAGAGTGAAGATAAGAGGTGGTTTAAGGAACATTCGCACTCTTTCGTTCGGAATGGCAAAGTGAAAAAAAATAATTATCTGCCTCCCACTGAAACTAGGCAAAAACCAGAAAAACAAGATATCATCTAATAGTGGGAGCCTCGCAGAAAAGGGGTAAAAAATCTTCTTGCATTCAGCACGTAGCATAACTCACTTAGGAATGCAGAACGACGTCTAGAGTTTTTAAAATGCGTGGTTATACAAAATGCACATGTTTTTTAAATACATTATTCTTTAGCTGTTATATGACACAGTTTTTTAAAATTGTTATTGAACTTACTTGGGTGATATTGGTTAATACAATTATTTAGGTTTCGGGCGTACAATTTCATAACACGTCATCTGTATATTGTATTGTGTGTTCATTACCCAAAGTCACGTCTCCTTCCATCACCGTTTATCCCTCATTAACCCTCATTGGCCACTCCCCACCTCCTTCCCTCTGGTCCTTGCCTATGAAGTTTTTTTCCCTTAATGCCTTCACCCTTTTCACCCAGCCTCCCAACTGCCCTCCCCTCTGACAGCTGTCGGTCTGTTCTCTGTATCTATGAGTTTGTTTCCATTTTATTTATTAGTTTGTTTTGTTCCCTGGAGTCCACATATGAGTGAGATCATACAGCATTTGCCTTTCTCTGACTGGCTTCTCACACTTAGCATAACGCTCTCCGGGTCCATCCATGCTGTGGCAAAGGGTGAAATTTCCTTCTTTTTATGGCTGAGTAGTATTCCACTGTGTAAATGCACCGCAGCTTTTACTTTAAGCACAGTTTTAAGATTTAGCTATCAACATTAGTTGTTCATAATTACAGTGTGTAATCTCAGAATTATTGGGCTGTGGTGTCAAAGAGTGTGAGAATTTTTTTCTTTTTCTTTTTAATTAGCTGTGGTTGAGTAGATTTAGGCTATATTTCCAGAAGCGGTTGTGCAATAGGTGAGATCTAGTTAGACGGTATTCTAATAGGTAAAAAGCAGGCGTGGCGTCTAATCTAGATCCTCTACTGGTATGTTGCTTACTAATTTCTTGCCTAATTTAGGTTGTCATATGGTGCTCCTTGTAAGGAACTGAAGTACCCCATCGGCTCTTACTGTGTGGAGGAAAGGGAGCCTTGGCTCATATTGTTTTTACTCTCCATCTCATACATTCAAATGGCTTAAGGTCCATGCATGTCTCATACATGGTTATCGTACATATAGTTCATAGGTCTAGGGGATATAAATGAGCTTTTCTCATAGAGCAAATTGGACTGTTATGCTTAGGTATCTAAAGTCTATTCCTTTCATAAATATTTTTTGAGCCCTGACTGGAGGGGTTCAGTTGGCTGGGCGTCCACCCAGAAAGTGAAAGGTTGCCGGTCAGGGCACATGCCTGGGTTACAGGTTCAGTCCCAGTCAGGGCATGTAAGAGAGGTGATCTATTGATTCTCTCTCACATCAATGCTTCTCTTCATCTCTCTCTCTCTCCCTCTCCCTCTCTCTCCCTCTCTCTCTCCCTCTTCCTCTCTCTCCCTCCCTCTCCATCCTCCTCTCTCTAAAAATAAAAATAAATAAAAATTTAAACAATATTTTTGGGCATGTACTATGTGCTAGGTCCTGTTATTATGAGGTGAGAAATCACCAAGGAATAAAACAAAGTCCCTTTAGAGCTTACATTCTGGGGATGAAAATGGAAAAAAAGATGGGAAAGAAAAAGAAAAATTACAATATAGCACCTCGTGATATCTGCTATGTAATATAACAATAATGATATTACAATATAATAAATAATACAGCAGCAGAGGAATAGTGGTGCCGAGGTGGGATGGTGCTTCATATGGACTGCTTTATACAGAATCCTCAAGGTACGTGTCAGTGGTAAGATGACACGTGGACAGATGTCAGAAGGAAGGGAGCGGCACAACCCCAAGGACATGTGTGGTAAGGGTCTCCAAAGGAGAAGGAATAGTAAGAGCAAAGATCTGGACGTGGGAATGTGTTTGATGTTTCTTGGAAGAGGTGGGGAAGTCAGTGTGTTTTGAGCAGATTACTCCAGGAAAATGGCAGATGCAGACACAATGTGAGACAGAGCGGAGGTGAAAATGTGGAGCTTCTCATAGACCAGCGTCCGGATATGACAGGCCTTTCACAAGATTGGTTTTAGTGGAGTGAAATGTTAACATCACAGAAATTACAGCGTGCTGTATGCTACTCAGATTGCTGTAAAGAAGAGGGCCAATTGAATGGTATAGAAGATCAGAAACATGTGATGTTATATCCTTGAGTTCAGGAAATGAAATCAACATACCACAAATTATATTGTTTGGTGTTCCAACAGTTAACTTGGTTTTGTTAGTCTCAGCATCACTCATCTGTCCAGTGATAAGAGGAGACTAAAAGGGGAATTAAATTGAACTAGGATTTGGGGAATTTCCAGGCAATTATGACAGGAACGGGACTGGGGGGGTTGAGGCTAGATGCAAGAAATGATGTCCCGTGGAAGTTCAGTTGGTTAAGAATGGAAGTTAGGACCAAAAATGTTGAAAGCTAGTGGACTTGTGCTAGGATAATGGCTTCTAGGTTCTAGGGAAGAATAACGTCGTTGATGCTGAGCAATCCATGGGAGATCCTTGAAAGATGGAAGATGATGTTTCAAGAGTAACATCCCTGAAATAGAGCTCATGGAGGAAACGTGCTGATTGGTTAGAAACTCTATTGGGTACTAATACCACACTGTGTTATGAGGTAGAGAATCCTTATTTAAAGAGGGGGTATAAGGTAACCGAGAGCCAGGATTTGGGAAAGATAATCTCTGTGACTATTCCAAGCATTCAAGAACTAAGATAGGAGAGAGTGGCAGAGAAACAAGTACCAGAATCTCCAAAGACTAAATGAAGACTTTGCATCAGCCTGTAAGTGACAGCAAAATGTTTTCCTTTTAGTCTACTTTACAGAGCTTCGATTTTACGTATATAGAGCATCACATTTATCATTAGAATTCAATGATTACTTTTAAAATTATGCAAGTTACTTAACACTCAAATGTAGTCCCAAGTGTTGAAAATATTGTATTTATTTATTTTATTATTAGAAAATAGTTTGCTTTCCTTAACAAACTTAGATAATAGAGCATGGTACAGTATTTAATTTTTAGATACTGTATCTTATAGCTCATACTTCAGCAATGCATTTCTTTTCTCATAATAATTGCCCAAGGGAAATATTGAACAGGTGAGTTCTTAGTGTCTTATATATTATATAATCTAGTACCCTTATTTTACAAGGGAAAATAATTAGACCCATAAAAAGTGTCACTTGCTCAAGGATACTTGTCTAGTTAGTGTCAATTCAAAACTGGGTCTTGATACCAAAATGAATGTTCTAATTTCTGGTCTAAGATGACCCTACTGAGTGGTGTGGGAGTAGGTTTGATGAGATTGCTCTAAAAATATAGCCAAATAAATCACCTAGTCTCTAGGATTTGGTTTGACTTGCTTAATCTGTTCTGCCATTGGGGGTGGGGGGCAAAAACCGATACAAGCTATAACTTGCTTCCATTCTGAAAAGGTTATGAAATATAAACTTTTATTCTGCAAACCATATTTGCTAAACCCAAATGCCTTAAGTAAATAAAATCTTATATATTTAGTTTTGGGAGAGGATTATATGTTTTTAAAACATCCACAAAAGTACTTATGCTGACATTTAGATTTTATATTCACTACCATTTATTTTAATCAAGCAGTGGTCCCCACTGTGTCAATCTTGGCTGTCATGAGCAGAAACAAACCAACAAAAACTACTGTCTGAACAGACCTTAGAATAATTCTATAATGGAACTTCATTCAGTAAAGGATGACTAATAATTATATAACACATAGGTGGGTCAATGTGCTTGAAAATAAGCATAATAGAAATCAAAGTGAGTATTAAAGAGAAACAACGTTTCATTTTGTCAGCAAAGCTACCTTATTTTAAAATGTATCTTACTACATCATATTTCTTTATGTCACATGCAAAGAGATAAAATCTGGTTGTAATAAGAAAATAAGGTTAAAATATTTTCCAAATTCTTATTTATGGAAGAAAAAACAAAATGAAAAATAACAGTTTAACAACAAAAGAAGTTCCACATTCTGAGATACATGTGTCTTTAGAATTTTCAGTATCAGTTGTGTGTCAGTATTCAATGAATAGATCTGCTGAACTCCTTAGTAAAATTATAACTTACCACCAAAATGCTCACACACAAATACAAGCCAGCTTCCAAACATTTTAGGAGAAACCCACAGTGATTTTTCTTCACTCAAGACTCGAAGCAAATAGAACCAGAGGCATGTAGACAAGGGACAGACTGACAGTGACCAGAGGGTAGGGGGGAGAGGGGAGGAAAGAAGGGGAAGGGTCTAGTCAAGGAACTAGTATAAACGACCCATGGGCATGGACAGCCGCGTGGAGATTGACTGTGGGAGAGTGGGGGAGGTGGACGGAGCAGGGGAGAGCAAAGGGGGAAAAATGGGACACCCCTAACAGAAAAAAACAGTCAAATAAATAAACAAAAGACTCAAAACATATGTATTTACAGCATACATTAAGCAATGTGACTTTCTTTTATTTATATCTCATGTTCTCAACTAAATCATAGGATCGGGAATTATTCTTAGATTTTGTGCTCTCACAGTGATAAGTTCCAAAGCTGTACATTGACAGCTTTTGACTGATTGTTACACACACCTAACAAGACAAACCATTGTCTAACTGGGAAAGCAGGGACTCAGAAACGATCAGGGTAACACTAGAAAACCCCAGAATGGTTGTTACTCTTGAATCTATTTTCTAATAATGAAGTACATGTATCTTTGTATTTAGAGTAAAGTAACATTTGAAAATAGGCTGTGAATAGCAAAGAAAGCCTAGCGCTTTGGTTCTATATGGTAACAGAATTTTGCTCAAAATTCCCTTTTCAAAATATGAGTTCTTGGAGACACCCCCCCCCACTACCAAAAAAAAAAAAAAGTGTGCTAAGAATTATTTTCAGCTGCATTGTCTAAAACTAGTATGTGTAGTAAACTGTCCATTTTACCCTTTATTCTTATTTCTGCACTGTTCTTTATGTAGGATCTGGAGATGAACCCAAGCAACCTGTTTCCATTAACTTTAAAAATAGTAAAAAAGGAAAGTTTGGAAAATAATGATAAAGGGAAAAAAAAAAACGACTTTGCTGTTGTCTTTGTTGCTCTGTCACTTAGAAAGTCATCAGCCTGACCCCTCACACATGTGAAGTCATACATGAAGGTCAGCTCCTAATATTTTATTAAGTCTGACACAACATATAAAATGCTCTTAAGGGTTTTTTTTTTTTTTTTTTTGATAACTGTTCTCTATGAGGATGTATCATGAGGGTTTTACTTTTTACTGATAGCATTATAGATTTTTATGTAACTCTTAGAGATATGCTTATAAAACCACTCACAATTCTGGAATCATGACTTTTTCAGAACTTTTTCTTGGGTCCCGACTCCCTCAATGTCACGACAAGGACTGTCAGGACACTCCGCAAATCCTGCTATCAGCCATCTGCCATCTAGAACTGCCTTCCAGAACCCTCCATTTCATTAGCTCTCTTTAAAACTCAGCTAGAAATAGTCTCTTCCTTGCTTATCTGTTTTCACTCTTCTCAATGAGGGCTTTTAACTTTGTAACTTAATGTTTTGAGTTATTCTAGTTTTCATTTTTTTCTAATGCCATTGTAAATATTCTAATTAAATTCACCCCCTCAGATGATGATACTTTAAATACAAGTATTGTAAACTTAGCCTTCATTTATAATGTCAGTTATTTTTTACAACAAAGTGTTCATCATAAAATGGCACAATTCCATCAATGCTTTTAGATTAGCTAAAATTTTTGCAAAATGTAAAGGAAAAGAATTAAGACATTATTGTTAAAGAATGTAACACGGAAAATACAGATCAATACTAAGGTAAAATATAACAAGAATTTACTTTGAATTTAAATTTATGAGAAAAGCTAATAAATTAGCCAGTCACTTGACAACCATTTATAAAGAGTCTCCTCTGTTTGCATTACTGTGTTACCAACTGGAGATTTGAAGACTCCAGAAGTGTATAATTTAATAATTCACATAAATTGAATATGAGGTATAAAGTAGTTGCTAAGAGAATAAAGTTGGAGGGGTGACAATTCCTTATTTCAAAACTTACCATAAAGCTACAGAAACTGAAGGCGTGCAGTACTGCATCCCAGCAGACAGAGAGACTTCTGGAATAAAAGACCCTAGTAATACATTCCCATACATATGGTCAAATGATTTTCAGGAAGAGGGCCAAAGCTATTCAATGTAGAGAGAACATTTAAAAAAAAAAAAAAAAAAAAAAAACGATGTTAGTTGCTAATTTGTTTGTTTCTTGACTTGCTTGTTTTGCCCTCTATTTTTTTATGATTCCATAGTAGTTAGGGATAGCCAGTTCAAGGACACGGTGATATATCTCACCTTTGAAATGATCAGTAGTAATATCTAGACCTGTAACTGAGGTGATTTCACTACAAAATTACTTACTCTACATTAAATATACTTGGCTCTTTATCTTTAAACCAACTCTATGAGATGACCTCTACATGTATCAATTTTTTTTCCCTTTATTGACATCATTTAAGGCCATTGTATCATCTGGGCACTGTGTTTTATTTTTTGAAATACAATACCTGTATTATATACAGCAGTTTGGAAGGCCTTGGATGATGATGATGACTTCATTTTAAGGGACAGTTTTAGGCGAACGATTTCCTTTATGTCCTCAAATATTTGTTGATTCCCTTGTGTGTGTTACCAGGAGGAAAGATACTTGGTGTAAATATATTTAAACCACCCTCTGTTCAGGGTGGTTTAATATCCTCCCATTGCATAGGACTATGTAATTCTCTCTAACGAGTAACTTCAGATTTAGTTCTGATAAATGCCTGTCGGAAGTGTGAATACACACACACACACACACACGTGCATGCATTCCTTATCTTAACTCAAATCCACTGTTACACTCATGACACCTTAGTCTGTCTCTCCCCACCCCCCCCATCCAAGAGAGTCAAAGACGGAAATCCAAAATGCTGCCTTCGCTTCTTGGCTCTTTTTAAAGTTATAGCAAAACAACTCTGCTGCTCGGGTTTCTATACCATCTTCTCATTCTATCGTCTTAGCCCCTATTCATTTTTCATGACCTAATGATAACTGTGAAAAGTTTTGAATCCATCTTGCCTTGATCGTATTGTCTTTGGTGAGTGACGTCATACCTCCCTTGAGAACAATGAGTTCTCCCCAAGCAGTTAGTTGTACATCATCCTTTTTTGCTTTTCCTTCATGTTTATTTCTACATTTTCAATGTTCTTTCAGAGATATAATTTTGAATTTTTATTCTGTTTTGAATACGTGCATGTAGCTATTTAGGCTTGTCCTTCATAGCTTTAATTATTGGATGACAAAGTTAGTGCCTTCTTAGTGCTTTTCTCCACCAAAATAGTACATGGCAATCTTGCCTTGTTATAATCCAGGGGGGCCTTTAAAAAAATATGCTTGTTATATATTTGTTACATTGCTAGACAATATCTTTGGGGATTTTTGGTGGGAAGACTTTAGCTGTTTGGGAGAAGAACCTTTGCTTATGGCACAATGAGTGGCTTATGGTAGCTGGATTACAGTTTTGATTCTTTCAAAATGCTTTCTTATCACTACATAATTTTGAAAATTTACAAGATTTTTCATCTGACTTCTTAAAGGAGTAACTCATGCCTAGGTGAGGGTAGGAGACCTCTGTTAACCAGAACTACAAGAAAAATCTATATGTGTGCACATGTGTTATTTAGTGTTCAAAATTTTGTGTGTGAGAGTCATTAGGAAAACTGTTGATACAGATATGAACTGCGTTTGTATGTGGGGTATGTGTTTTCTCTCTCTTTGAGAGCTGTGCTGTGCTAATGGATAAGCCTACCTAGGTAACTGCTTTCCAAGGAAATCACAACCAGAATGAGAGGATGAAGTGGCGTCATGTGGAAAAAAAATTTTTTTAAGAACTTGAGATATTTTAAAATATATGATGTAATAGCTTCATACTAAACTTGAAATTAAATGAAATAATTTGGAATTCAATATTTATTTCAGGCACAAAAAAGCATTGGATAGAAATCCAGAGAAAGGAGTTCCTTTTCTAGGTCTGCTCCTTAAAAATCCCCAGTTATTCTCTTCCTCCACTTGGCTGTGCAAGAAATGGAGATGCTGATTATAACTGCGCCCAATCTGCATTTGAGGCATTAGGCAAATTAACCAGAATTTGAACTCTATCAGTTGAAGTAATAGCATTAAAATTGCTCATCCTATCATTGTATTTATACTCTCCCACATTAGTATGGGTTTTATTTTTAAAAAATTCTACCTTGTGATCCAGCTGGCTTAATAAAATAGCAGGTTTTAAGAAAATATCCTATAGAGCTATCAACTACATGAAACCATTGGGGTAAGTACAATTATTCTGACCATCTGGGAAGTACAATTATTCTAACTACCTCAGAAGTGCATAAATGAAACTAAGACAAGACCTTTGAAAGACTAAGGCCTGCTTCCAGGCAGTAGTTTCATTGTACACTGCATAAGGCACGGTTTAAAAAAAAGAAATTGACAGGGCATCTCCACTCTCTTCAATTTAAAAATGTCTTTTGGGTTTCTGATTAGATGTATCAATCTAGAACCCTAAAATGAAGGAGGAGAGGAAAAGAGAGTTAGACTACAAAGTTGTTAATAGATTAGCTAATTCTTTTGCAGAACATTTTGAAGCATGAGATATTAAATCGCCTTTTCTGTTCAGTTAGCTCTGAGTCTCATAAGCATCAAAGCCCAGATGGAAAAGTGCAGTCCAAAGAGACTGACATATAAGCACACAGCTTAAAAATTCAAGAAAAGAAGTAGCAGTGCACCTAAGATCTCTGTTGTAGTTATTCTGAGACTCTATAGTTTCTATGATGTTGTTAATAAAAACTGAAGTTAACAAAAGAGAGAGAGAGAAAATGAATGACCAAAAAAAAAAAAAAAAGGTAGTATGGAATGAAGTTTCATGAAGTGACTTAAGGAGCGTTTTGAAGGTTCTAAAAGCATTTGCAGAAAATATTATTCTTTTGGCCTATTTATGGCAACAGCAAATTATTGGCTTATTTATATACCATTAATCAATGACTGTCAATAATGACCCCGCCTATGCGCTATATTTAAATAGATGCTCATTTAAATTTCACACAGGGTCCACAGCCAATGAGGCGGATTCAGAAGCCCTGCCTTGATTTCATGAAGTCTACTGAGTCAATAGCTTGTGACTGGGTATTGAACTACTGACCTTACAGCTGATACAGTTTTCCAAAGTGCTTAACTAAGTAGCAGAGAGCAGCTTACCCCTGGTGAAATCAGGATCAATACTTATTAAATACTTCATGAACTCTATTCATTTCTAAAACAGCCACTTATCTGCCCTTCCCGTCATGTTCTGAATTAATTTGATATGTAATGCAATTCTTACTTTTTATATTAGGTTACAAGAATGCTGAGAAGGGACAAGCAAACTGCAGATGATGGGGGAGGCTGTGTTTATTATTGCTTTATCATTAATTGTCTCTTCTCCCTTTTCTAAGAGAATGAATATAACAGCCTCCTAGACAGTAATTTTTATTATTTTCTCTCTTCTTCCCACTCTATTATTTTTAGACCTAAACTTACAAGCAAAACATTAAATATTTTTCATGTGCTTTCCTCCTAGTTTTTTTGAGAAGAAGTGAATTGATTTCTGTAAACAGAAATTAATCATGTTTCCTAGGTATTCTATGTATAGTCTGGAATGAAGCAAAATCCAGGATGTTAGAGTAATTGAAAATGGACTAAAATTATTTTGAGAAGGTTTTTGTATTTACCTTTTATTATTAGAAGAGAGTCAGTACTACAAAATACATAATCTAGGAAATAAAGTTCTATATAAACTCATACTTGAGAGATAAAATAGTCACAATTTGGTTTGTTGTAAAATTTTCTGATATTTTATATACATATATATTTAAATAATTATTGATTAATAATTAATTATGCTTCTCTGTAACTTTCTTTTTTCTTAACAATACAGCTCAGGCTCCCAGTTTTACCTAGCTGTGTCACATTCTATTGTACGGGGAAATTTTAACACATTTCCATTGATTGGCATTTGAACATATTCTAAACTATTGATTATTTAAACACTACTACTATAAACATTCTTGCACATTCTTGTTTACATCTGTATATTTCAGTATTTCCCTTGATGAAATTTATAGACTTAGAATGCTAGTTCAAAATATATGTATGTCTTCAAGGCTATATCAATTAAGACTCCATCAATGCCATATAAAAGTGCCCATTTCCTCTACTCTGTACAAATGGATGCAATGGTAGCAATATTTGAAATAATCAACCATTGTACTGTGCCTTTGTATTTCTCTATTTCTTTATGCAGTGTCACATGATAAAATAATTTTGTTAATGAAGCACATAAGTTAGTATGATAAACAATATAAAACAAAATAAATTTAGTTCATAATAAACTAATCCATTTACTACAACCTTGCCTTGTGTACCTTTCCAGAAGTTTATGTTAATTCATGAATATCCAAATCTTCAGAAAATATTTTAATTTTTTTTCTTAAATTGATAGTATTTCAACCTATATTTTTTAAGGTTTTATTTATTTATTTATTTTTAGAGAGAGTGGAAGGGAGGGAGAAAGGAAGAGAAACATCCATGTCAGAGAGATACATCAATCAGTTTCCTCTTGATGTCTCCCAACTGGGAGAAAAAAAGAAAACATTTACTATAGCAACAAGAAAAATAAAGTACCTAGAAATAAACATAGCAAAGAAGGTAAAAGACCTGTACTTGGAAAACCATAGAACACTGAAGAAAGAGATTGAGGAAGATACAAAACATGGACACATATATTATGTTCATGGATTAGAAGAATCAACATTATTAAAGTGTCCATACTACCCAAAGCAATTTATAGACTCATTAATGAAATTCCTATTAAATCGTCGTCGGCAGCCGTCCGTCTCGAGAGACGATGGTGTAGCTTCTTAAGAGTCTATCTGCACCGCCAAGAATGGTTGTGCCGTCCAACTCGGGAGTGACACGGTATCTGTCTCCTCTCGTGTTGAATCGACATCTTGCGATGACGCTGGAGTGTCCTCTCCAGTGAAGCTGAAGCTACAGAGCCTGGGCAGGGTGATATGGAGGGTCTGCTGTTGCCCATGCAGCAGACCCCCCCTCTCTTCGCAGCTGAAGGGTCCAAGGGAAAGACGGAGTCAATACAGCTTGGCTTCAGGTGCGCCGCAGGAGTTGCCGGTGTTGACTACAACGTCAAACCGCCTTAGGGACTCCAGCTCCGAATTTTCTGTCGGGGTTTACTCCCCTAGCCTTTCCCCTGAAGAGGTATGCCGCAAGGCAGCGGAGCTTTTTTGGAGTCAGAGTTTTCCTTCTCTGATGTGCCCTGACTGGAAGATCGAACCAGCGACACTTAGCTCACAGGCCGACGCTCAATCCACTGAGCCAAACCAGCCAGGGCATATTTCACAGATCTAGAACAAATATTTCAAAAATTTATATGGAACCAAAAAAGACCCCAAATAGACTACACAGACTTAAGAAGAACAAAGTTGGAGGGATCATAATACCTGATATAACACAAGGCCACTGTAATCAAAACAGCATGATACTGGCATAAGAATGGACACATAGATCAATGGGACAGAATAGAGAGCCCAGAAATGAACCCATATCTTTATGGTCAATCAATGTTTGACAAAGGTGCCCCGAGAATACCATGGAGTAAAGGTAGTCTCTTCAATAAATGGTGTTGGCAGAACTGGAGTGGTGCATGCAAAAAAATGAAACTAGATCATCAACTTATACCATACACCAGAATGAACTCAAAATGAATGAAATTCTTAAATATAAGTTGTGATACCATAAAAGTTATATCAGAAAACATAGGCAGTAAAATTTCATATATCCCACGTAGTAATATATTTGCCAAAATATCTTCTAGGGCAAGGGAAATAAAGGAAAAGAATAAACAAATGGGACTACATCAAATTAAAAGTCTTCTGCATGGCTAAAGAAACAATAATCAAAAGGAAAAGGAAGCCGACTGTATGGGAGAACATATTTGCCAATGATACATTCATTGGGCAAGGGTTTAATCTCCAAAATATAACTCAACACCAGGAAGACAAACAATCCAATGAAAAAAAATGGACAAAGGACCTGAATGGACTTTTCTCCAAGGAAGGTATACAGATGACTCATGGACATATGAAAAAATGTACAACATCACTAGCCATCAGAGAGATGCAGATTAAAACCACAGTGAGATATCACCTCACGCCTGTCAGAATGACCATCATTAATAAATCAACAAACAAGTTCTGGCGAGGATGCAGGAAAAGGGAACCCTAGTGCACTGTTGGTGGGAAGGCAGACTGATGCAGCCACTGTGGGAAACAGTATGGAGTTGTATCAAGAAATTAAAAATGTAACTGCCTTTTGACCCAGTGATTCAACAGCTGAGAATATACCCGAAGTATCCCAGAACACTAATTCAAAAGAACTCATGCACCCCTCTGTTCCTAACAGCGTTAACAACAATAGCCAAGTGCTGGAAACAGCCTAAGTGCCCATCATTAGATGAGTGGATCAAAAAACTGTGTATATTTACACACTGGAATACTATGCAGCAAAAAGAAAGAAGGAAGCCTACCTTTTGTGACAGCAGGGATAGTACTGGAGGCTACTATGCTAAGTGAAAAGAGCCATTTGGTGAAAGACAGATGCCGTATGATCTCACTTATAAGAGGAATCTAATGAACAAAATAAACTCATGAGCTAAACAGAACCAGAGATGTGTGACATGGAACAGACTTACAGCCACCAGAGGGTTGGTGGGAGGGAAGGAACAGTGGAAGGAAAGGGGAGGGACTAGTCAAAGAACATGTATGAATGACAAATGGACATGAGTAATGATGTGGGGACTGACTGTGAGAGCAAGGGGTGGTCTGGGTGGAGGAGGGCAAAGGGGAAAAAATTGGGACAACTGTAAGAGGATAAATAACAATAATATTAATAAAGAGCAAACATGGTATATTTGTCTTCTGACTACATTGTTTATAATGTAATTTGAAGGCCTATCACCTAGGTTTTAAGGCTTTTTGTTTGCTTGTTTTGGTATTCACAAGTTACTGTATTTATTCTCCAGGCAAGCTTTGTACTTCCCAATATTTTACACTTAGACTAAGTGGGATTATCTCTATTTTAACATAATCTACATAATAGGCATCAGGTCTCTAACCATAAAATATAATGTGATTTTGCATAAGTGATGTGACACCATATGGTGTCAAAAATTTTAAACTGTAATTGTTTATTTTAGAATCTGATATTTGCAATCAATTTTGATAGTGAAATGATTTGATATAAAAATGTAGCAAAGTCAAAATATCAAGTACTAGTAATTCTATCTAGATATTTTATTATTTTTTAAATATCTAATCAGTAATATTCAGAATTATTCTGACAACTTTTTTAATCAGCTTCCTAAATTTAATATAATGCTACTGTAATTTTTAAGTTAATTTTTTCACCTTGAAAATATTTGGTTCATATATTAAAACAAACAATAAAGTATTGAAATAATTGTTTCTCCTTTATGTGTAAGAAGAATAAGGTGAGTTAATATTTCCCAATGATAAGATGAACTTTCTCTAAGGACATGATTTTTGTTGGCTAACTGTCCATGTAAACTAATATTTCAACAGTTATTTTGAGTAATATAGATTTATTGAAATATTTTCCTGAATATTTTTTAAAGTAATAATGTTAAAAATAGTAAAATAACAGTATATATTTTATGCTTAGAATACTAATTTCATGGTTTTGATTTGTTACCTGTTATTTTTACTACCACTTGCAGGTAAATCAGAGACAATTTTTAATTTTTCTAAAATTGAGAGAACTGATCCCTAAAGAGAGTAAATGATAGCGAAGACTCTTAACACCTATAAATACCCAACAGTAAATCAAAGTTCCCTTCAAAGGTAAACCTGAGAGAGAGGAGAGAAAGAAGGTGTAGTGTGTATATGTGTGTGTGTGTGTGTGTGTATTTCAGGCTAAGGTAGGAATCTGAGATGCCTGGATTAACCAAATTTAAAAAGGCATTTTTTAAAGAGAGAAAGCAATGAGGGTCACGTTGTAGAAAAAGGAGGATATTATGGAAATTCAACAGAATTAAAGCAAGGTGAAAATGGAAACACAGTGGAACAGAGAAGTGGACAACTAATAGTTTTTAGCTGGGAGTGAATATAGTTGGGGTGTCAACTGAACAAATGAAATAATAATTCAGTAAACATTCACGTTTTATCATAGGATGAAAATAATTGAGTAAAAATGTTGAATTGTGCCCTTCCCTCTAATCATTTATGTACCTCTTCGATCTCTGTTTATCAGTCTAGCATCAAGACTTTCTACAAATCCATTCCACCCTTTCAAATGTATCTACTATTACTCTATCAGTTTTTAAAGTCCATCTTTTTCTCATTCATAGTTTTACACTTTGCTCCATATTTTCCCCAGGCCTGAGATGTTTGCTCTCCTCTTCTGTTATTACATCAAATATTGCCAATTTTCTGAATGCAAATAATCATTTCCTTGTGGCTCTTCAGTCATTGCCATCCCATATAACCCCACTGTTATGAATTACCATGGAATAATATAACTACTGTTTCCTGAGTGCTTATTATGCAGCTGATCACTTTCTTTAGCTTTGCTTGTAGCCCCTCCTTTATTTCTCAGGGAACTCCTATAAAATAGGTAATCTTTTGATCTTCATTTTGGAGATGATTAAACTGAGGACAGAGACTTGAAATTTTTGAAGATTGCACAGTTGTGAAGCGGCTGAGCCTGCATGGTTTGGCCCTGAACCACTTTTTTTATTGCCACTTTTCATTTTCATTGATGCTTAATGAACATTGTGTCTTCCCAAATTGTATGCATTGCTTACAACCAACAACATAGCTTGGATATCATGGCCCACTAGACCATGGACCTACGTCACAACACTTAACAGAGCTCGAGTCACACAGTAGGAGCTGAGTAAAACTTCAGGGAAAACAGTGAATACGTTTTCACTATTAAAAACGCTGCCAAAGCTTATTGAGAAGATAAAAAGAAAAATTGAAATATAAGCCCATTATGATGTAGATCATTTGAACTAATTTAATTATGATCTTTATATGAAGGAGAAAAAAATACATGTGGCAGCTGTGATATCTATAAAACCTTTGTTTAAAATAATTTGTTTCCTGTGTCTCAATTTCTCTGTTTATGCTACATCTTTTCATTTGTTTGCTTTTACAATTTTTAAAAAAAATCTCCTAAAGAAGCTGTTTTTACCCAAGTTAGCTATGCTGATATGGTTTTAGTAGCTCCTATCTGAAATCATCTTCAGGAAACTTTTTTTTTTCTTTTTGGCTATTCAAAAACAGAAAAATTACTTAATATCAGTATGAATAACACATGTGCTCATTGCAGCATAATGTTGGTGCAATCTGTGCTTGATAGAGTTATAAATAAGTCTTTGAAAGCATTTTTCTGTATTTTAAATAAAGGCTATAGAAAGCCACAAGAAGGATCTAGTCTTGTTAATATCACAAGCTGTTTCCCCACCTGCGCTCAGAGCCACTTTAGTCAGACAGCTGTTTGGGTCCGTGTTGGCACATCACTCTCTGCACAGAAAGCCCATGGTTTGTACGGAGAAGATGAATAGGCTACAGTTCGGGGGGGTGGGGGGGCTTTCATAAGCCTCTCTAATGCTGCCATGTGTGAGCCTGGGCATTGAAGGGGTGTGAGGTGTGAAGTTTTAGGAGGATTATGTAAAGCCACTCAATTTCCAAAGGTAGCAAAGAGCATTAGAAAACCCTGAGGGTGCCTTTGTATCCTCCCTGCATGGTGATCAAAGGCAGTTTCTGTTGGCATTCGAGCTGCATGTCCGGTGTGTGATAGCAAAGGAAGATATTGGTGTAATTATGCCATTTGGCCTCTTTGAACATTGACAAGCAACACCCAGAACAGATGTTTCATTGATTTTATTTGCCAAATATTAACTGTGAACATATTAACCTGATGGGAACAGATATCTATCTAGTGGTACCTATGGAGATTAAATCCAGGGAGGAAGACATTTATACATTGAACTTGCCTGTGTACAGTTGGGTGGCTAGTGGACTTTCAGCAATGAAGCACTGTTTTTCTTGGTCCCTTTCTTTGTTTTATAAAGGCAGTTAATTAATCAGTCTATTAGTCCATGTGCATATGTCACAAAGAAATTCTTTGTTGAATGTGAGGAATCAGGTAAGACTGAGAACTATATACTCCAAATAACGCTTCTTTTAAGCACTTAAAAAACCCAGATCTCCCATTTGAGATTATTCTGTGCACTTTGGGGGACTACAGTGTGATGAAGGTGTGAGGTTAGGGCAGTCCCTTGAAGACATATTGTGTGTAATTGCAGAATGAAAGTATTAGGGCTTTTTCAGCCACCTACTGCCCCGAATATGAGTTTAAGTTCAAAATATATTTAAGCATTGGGATGCCAGTATTGAGAAACTTTTATCTGCAGTAGTACATGAAAAAAAAAAAAAAAAAGGTACATGTCTGTATACTCAGGCTAACATTCATTTCCTTTATAGATCAGGTAGGTATTGTGCTAAGTGCTTCTGAATCAAAGGTGAGTGATAAATGGGATTTAGACCCAAAGATTTGCGTTGCAGAGAAATGGTAGTCATGTAAATAGATAGGTACACTGACAGCTACAGAGGCATCTTAGAGGAGAGAGTGGTTAAGTGCTTCAGCAGGTAAAACAGGAAAGGCCTCTGAGAAGGTAACAACTCTAAGCAGGACTTGGAAGAACACATGGAACTGTAGTCAGTGGATTAAAAGGCAGCATGAACCGTATGTGCAAAGTGTGATCATACACTATATGGAATTCACTGTTCCTAAAGCTCTAAATAAAATGGGAAAGGGTTGGAGACAACCGAAAGATGAGTCTGCAAAGCAGGTGAAAGCCAGGTCTTAAAGGCTGTTTTATTATTTTCTTAAGAATGCCAGAAAGAAGAGCTATGAGTGTAAAACAAGTCAAAGGTTCATATGTTTCTGTCTGTGTTTTAGGAAGGTGCCTCTGACAGAGTGCAGAATAGACTGGAGAGAGGCCTAAAGACTTGTGACTCTAAGAGGATTTTGCTCAACTGCAATGTCAGAATATGGGGAAAATGGCAGAAACTGTGCAAAAGGGGGGACAGACAAGGAGACACTTAGGAGATGGTTTTGTCAGGGTTTATTAAAGAGTTGATGGGGTGAGAGAGAAATATGTCACTCTCAGGGCTGGAATTGGTAAACCTTTCAAGTCCTTTTTCATAAGATTCACAGAATATCACCCCTTCTTAACTTATGACAGACAATGGTGATTCCTCTGTCCAGGCTCTGAATTTTTCTAACCCCTAAGCATTCTCCTAATTGTATGCAAGAGAATATAGACAATCTATAATGTTTTAGGGCGGAACAACCAATGGCCGGTTCCAACAGAGCTTGACAAATATTTTGTGCCTGCCATGGCTTGGTGACAGACTAAGGCTGATTGTAGTTCCCACTGCCCTCCTTAAAGTTACACCAGCTCGCAGTACTTTGCCCTAATATTGTCAGGAACCACAATTCCTTTCCCAGGAAACTGCTCTAATTGGATTCGGTGGACCTTGGCAGGCTTGTCACAGCTCTGTTCAGGGTGAAGGTGAAGTCTTTGAGGAGTCTGTTCCTGAAAACAAGAGCTGAACATTTCTGATGAAGGCATTTAAATAGCATATACCTTTTTGTAATTTTTTATATTTTTTCTATCACTTGTGTTTTCTTACGTATAACAACTGTCCAGATAAAAGAAAATAAATGGTTGTGGAAGTTGATTTAACACTCCAAGCCTGTGTGCATGTACTTACGTTTTTTTAAAAATTGTATTGACTTACGTAAGTATAATACTTGAAATAAATTTTTTCATCTGTATTAAAAAATTTCTATTTTAAATTTGCAACAGGTGGGAAGTTGCTACAAAAACTAAGCTGTTCATGAGGAATCAGGCATGAGAGGATTCTTAATAACTCTGTAAGGTAAGTGCCTTTTTTAGGCTTCTAAAATTTGAATACAAAGCCATCATTTAACGCAGTCCTGTTGGATTTCTCTTCATAAGCAAAGGTAAAGTTAATTCACACTTCTCACTGAAATTTTCTTAATATTTTGGTTGTGGGCTGTTACCACTTTATGAAATTTTATACGGTAGACACACATGCAAACAGATATGTACACATGTAATTAAATATAAAGTATATATATAACGTATAAATACTATGAACATGTAAAATATTAAAAGCTTTATCAAAAGGCTGTAGTATGTGCCTAAGTCACCAAACAGAAATTATGACTGCTTTTTGAAAAATGTCAATACACTAAAATTTTCAATGCCTTGATGTGTTAAACAGTAGAACCAGGTTGTTCCAAAGTTAGAAGCATTAAATTATATAAAGCACTCCGGTCCTTACTTTCTATTATGGGAGAGGCTATTCTGTAGTTGGCCTATTTTCTGGGAAGCCACAATCATTTTTTAATAACAAATGGAATATCGTTTGTCTCTTCATTCATTTACCTAGAGGAAGAAATGTGGCAGGAAGAAACTCAAAAGTAAGGCTTAAAGAGAGACAGGTGCCGGGCAACAGAAGCATAGCTCCCTAAAGAGAAAGTAAATGTTACAAGAGAGAACTCTGTTGCAAGGTGCGCCCATCAGAGTTGGTTCTGCTAAGTGAAGGGGCCAAAAGGCAGGCGCCACTGAGTTCTCCGCTTCATATTAAAAAATTCTGCCGCTCACCTTTCATGAACCCGCTTCTCCGTAACAAGCAGGTTGACATTAAGTCCTCTTTCTTCAGGAATTTTAATATTTGGAAAGTGTATGAAGTGTGCCACCTGGAAATGTTAAAAGCAGTTCTCAAGATATTTTACTCTGTTCCTTTTGGGTCCGGATAGAATTCTGTCCTTTTTAATGATTTGGCTGATGGTCACCACGGGACGGAGAATACCTCAATTTGGGGGCGCTGCACCGGAATAGGGCTGCGGGAACCGGGGTGGGGGAAGTTCAAGTAGATGGGCTTCTGAAAGTGGCATTACGTTGATTCATCAACAGCATCTACTGGTTAATTTGTCCTTTCATGGAGAAAATGGAAGAGAAGGGACTAGGTGTTTATAAGATTTATGCGATTTTAGTAAAGTAAGGGAATGTTTATGACATTTTACTGTGTTTTGTCTACTGTCTGAAAAACTCTCCTTCGTGAATGATCTATGATATTAATGCACTGGATGGGCTCGGCGTGGGGTTGCATAAATGCTGATCTTCTTAAAGAGAAGAGATTTTTGAAAAAGTATTAAAATTCTACACTGATAATAAAACTTCTGACACTTTAAATTGAACTTCGTAAGGAATCTCTTTTAACCTGTCTTCACTCCGGTTCCGTGATGGGCGGCGGAGAGTGGGGGAGGGGAATTTCTCTACGTCCTGCAAACCCTCAAGTTTCTCAGATCTTTTTCCTGTAATTTCTGATTAATGACGCTCTTGATTTTGATTTATATTATCATATTATTCATAATATGAGAGAGAACAAGTCACTTTTTTTTCTATTTAATTTTAAAAATTAGGGCTAGCAGTGATGGAATTTAAAATCAAATTATCCTGTCAGAGTGACAGATAAATCTCAAGAGATTCTAATGAGGTTTTCTCCTGGCAGGAGGCTGGATTTCTCCCTTTCCCAGACTCCTCTATTCCAGAGTCTCACTGTGAGTGACAATGAGCATCCGTGTTTTGAAATGTGTTGTTATTTTTGTCATTTTGGTTTTCATTTAGCAATGCTGGGGGTGGCTTCCTTACTTGGTTTTTCTAGGTGAAGAGGGGGGAAGTGTATACGCAGATGGTAAGTGGGTGAGTCTATTAATATGGAAAGTTGTGGGAAATAATTATATACCTGAATTTGTTTAAGTGTAGTAGATTCATCCAATTCTACCCTTGATTTTACATGTTACTATTATAGGAATTTCTACTCCAGAGATGGCACAGTTTTCTTATTGTACTGCTCTTGGAATTTTTCTCTGTCTTCACATTACTCTAAACTGTAAAGTGTTTTCACAGTACTGGGTAGACCTCTAGAGTTTTATGTCTAGCCAACAATGTTGTTTCATGTGGTTGTGGATTTAGATATTCTCTGTTTCTGAAAGCTAGAACAAAACTGTTCCTTACTGCTCTTTAAAACATCTAACAAATAACAATTTTAAAATGAAATATAGTAGCGACCCCCTCCCTTATCCGTGGTTTTGCTTTCTATGGCTTCAGTTGCCAATGATCCAAAAATATTAAATGGAGAATTCCAGAAATAAACAATTCCTAAATTTTAAATTGTGTGCTGTTACAAGTAGCCAGATATAATCTCATGTCTTCCTCTTCTGTCCCACCTGGAACCAAGTCATCCCGTTGCCCAAGGTATATTTTTGCTATATTTACATTAGTCACTTAGTAGCCATCTTGGGTCTTGGTTATCATATCAGCTGTCACAGTATCATAGGGCTTGTGTTCAAGTCACCTTTATTTTACTTAGTGATGGCCCCAAAGCCATTCATATAACTTTTATTACAGTAGGTTATTATACTTGATCTATTTTCATTACTACTTATTTTTGTGGATCTCTTACTGTGCCTGATTGCTACATTAAACGTTATCATAGACATGCATGTGTAAGAAAAAAATCATAGAATATATAGGCTTTGGTACTATCTGTAGTTTCAGGCATCTACTGGGGGTTTTGGAAGTTACGCCCCCAGTAAAGGGGACGCCTACTGTAATGAATATGCACCTTACTCCTCTGCAAAAGAGCATAAGTAAGATAAGCAAGTAGTCTATCTAATGACAGTAGATAAGTAATTAAACTGATGATCGTTAGTTTCAAATGTCTCGCGGAAGCAAAGGGAGTACGGAAGAAATGACTTGTCATTAAGGGGCCCGCTATTAAGAGATTGTCTTGGAGTGGAAAGAGCATTGTAATAGGAGGTTGACTCGAAACCGAGCCTGTTTCCTGACTGACAGAACAGGGAGTTTCTGAAATGTCTGTAAGCTTCCATTTCCAGAGAGGCCAGTCAAAAGCCAGAGCTGTGCTGCAGAGTTCTGCTTCTTCATTATCCTTCAGCCTTTGCATGTTGTGACAATCCCTATCACAGCGGATATTCACGAGTAAGTGCCTCTGGGAAGCTTGCTTGGGTTACTCAATTATTATCCCGAAATGAGGAATGGTGAGGATATCAGGTACTAATTCCAAGAACAGATGATACTCAGGAGAAAATGTGGCAAGTCACCTGTGTGGAGGCCCTGAAGAGCCACACGTACTGTACATTAGTTAAGAGTCATAATAAAAGAACGGGGGGGGGGGGAGGGAACATAACAGGAAATGAAGAATGAATTACTTAAGATTAAATAGTTCCTATTACGGAAATAGGCTACACGTGGAGCTCACGGCAGGCCTTTTCTACAGACAGATGGAATGTTCTCATCTCCCAATAGTATTGATATGAAGTCTCTGTTAAGGTTCATTTTTCCTGAAACATTTGCATATAAATATAAACATCATTACTAGGGGCTAATTGCCCTGTAGGAACTAAAATGTGGGAATTGGCATCTTTAGGCATTTTTATTATTATTTTTTAAAGTATCTCTAACACACATCATATTTGGCACCGCATGGTTGCAACAGATAATTACCACCATTAAGAATCTCAAACGCAAAATCAGAACCATTTGGAATGGCTTCCAGGGCAACCCAGCACAGTGAGTAGCCACCAAAATGAGGAAAGGAGGTTTATATTCATGCATATTCATAAGGATACTTAACTCGACATTCATAGTAGGGGGCTTTTGATAGCTTGTCAAAAGAGCAGCCCCAATAGAAGACCAGACATCAAAGATATAAGATCTTGTTCCCACACACATACAAATATTGCATGTAGGAGACAGTGAATTATTTATTTTAACTACTCAGAGGAGATGGCAGCTTCTACCAAGTTGGCCACCACAAGCTCTTGCCTTTATCAGTCATCTTATTGATCAGAAAAGTCAGGAGTAAGTTTTCCAAGGACTGGTCATAGGCAAGAATTCTGGACAAGTGAACATGGGAGCTTGTGTGATTAATGGCCCTTGCTTGTGCAGAATATAAGGAGGAGTCTGAAGCCATGTCTTAAGAATAGAAAAATAATAATAACGCGTTTGAAAGGCTACAACCATAACTGTGACACTGTCTCTGAAACAGCCTGTTCTGTGGGCGGGTCTGTGTTTTTCAGCCCACAGGTACGGCCTTGGTCAGCAGTTGGGTTCAGAGGAGAACTTGCAGACATGATACTTTTCAAAACTATTTCCATGACATTGAGCAAATGTTTGTTCTGGTGGAGCAACGCTGTTAAATTATAGATTGAAAACAGCACGAGAAAACCTTTACAGATGTCTTGGTTTCAGTGTTGCACAAAGCAAACAGCATTATATTTAAATGAAGCGCTCCTCTTTAGGATGCAGTACCTACATAACAAGGTATTATGCTTTGTTTTCTAATTCTTTTCTCCTTGTAAGACGGGCCTCTATGTCTGAAGTTTTGAAAGACACACATAGTATTGCTGGAGGGAGGGGGGACATCTTATCAGTTCCTTTTAAATGCCCATCCCTATAATTCACTTATGCTCTCCCATTATTTTCTTATCTTATCCGGCTTCGTTTCCTTAGTTTCATATCCATCCCACCCTTCCCCCGCCCCTCGATTCTTTCTTGCTCCTAGGAATGGTTTAAATATGAAATGACTGTATTCCCATAATGGTGGCCCTGTATTATTTAATGAATATTCAGTTCTGGTCAGTCCTTCCTTAAGACCATAGACCATTGTTACATTGGAAAATATTAGAGAGTAGCATATTAGTGACTTTCAAAACATTTCAAAACAGTCTCCCATGAATGCCAGAGAACTATTAGATTTGTCATAGGCTTCAAGTGACCTGTTTATGTATATACTTGAGATCCATAAGTCAAACATTAAATGGTTTTATAAGCTAGAGAATGGTGAAGTTTAATTTAGTGATTCTTTGCTGAAGCTTTGTTGTTAGGGCTATGTGTTATCTTATAAGGACTCAGCAATCATTGTTTAAAATATTGTCGAAGGTATTTTTTAATTACTTATAATCCCCAGTGATAATAATTAAATAAGTAGGTGACTTACATGGGGAGAGAACTTCATTGTAAAAATGACAACATTATCTAAAATAGCAGTTCTCTTCAAAATCAGCCACTAAAAATAACAAACATGACATAAAAGAAAAATGTAATTTAAGAGACTTTAAACGTATTTTTAAAATATTGAAACTTATTGTAAATATTGGAACATATAATAAATATATGATACATTAGACAGCAGTCGTCGTCGGCAGCTGTCCATCTCGAGAGACGATGGTGTAGCTTCTTAAGAGTCTATCTGCACCGCCGAGAATGGTTGTGCAGTCCGACTCGGGAGTGACACGGTATCTGTCTCCTCCCATGTTGAATCGACATCTTGCGATGTCGCTGGAGTGTCCTCTCCAGTGAAGCTGAAGCTACAGAGCCTGGGCAGGGTGATATGGAGGGTCTGCTGTTGCCCATGCAGCAGACCCCCCCTCTCTTCGCAGCTGAAGGGTCCAAGGGAAAGACGGAGTCAATACAGCTTGGCTTCAGGTGCGCCGCAGGAGTTGCCGGTGTTGACTACAACGTCAAACCGCCTTAGGGACTCCGGCTCCGGATTTTCTGTCGGGGTTTACTCCCTTAGCCTTTCCCCTGAAGAGGTATGCCGCAAGGCAGCGGAGGTTTTTTGGAGTCAGAGTTTTCCTTCTCTGATGTGCCCTGACTGGAAGATCGAACCAGCGACACTTAGCTCGCAGGCCGACGCTCAATCCACTGAGCCAAACCAGCCAGGGTTTAGACAGCAGTACCCACGGGAATATCTAGACAAATACATGAGAATAGAGATTATAAACATAAACATGTGGGCGGGTGTGTATGAATTCAATACGTATAGATATAAGAAAATATCACAAGCCATTTGCTAAAGAAGATTACTTATTAAAGTGACCTGAAAATATTGGCTCTATTTAGGAGGAGACAATAATTTTGCTCATTTCCCATCATATACCAAAATAAATTCAAGAGGGAGACAAAGGAGCTAAAATCAGAAATTGATGGAAAGTTAACTTAGGGTAAACGTAAAGCTAGAATCTTATAATAATGAAGTGATGATTTAGATAAATACTTTTTATGATCTGTAGACTTCTAAGCATAAATAAACCTTTTAAGTATGAATGCAGCAGAGACAATCACCAAGGGAAAGATCAATGTACTTGAATTAAAATGTACAAACATTAACACATCAAAAAGTCATTATTAGTGAAATTAAGTGATAAATAACAAAATAGGGGAATCTTTTCCAAAATACAGAAGTTAAAGCATTTTTTAAAAATTTAAAAATTTTAATGGTCAACAGTGTTAAAGAATGTCATAGTATAAGAACCACAAAAGAATAATAAACATATGAAAATAGTTAAATTTCAGTCATAATATAAGGGACTGAGATTTTAAAAAAAGAAATGAAAGAGCTCTTTTATTTTCTTTCTTTCTTTGCTTCCCAACACAATAAGATAATTTTATTTTTATTTTTTACTTTTCAGAGAGGAGAAGGGAGGGAGAAAGGGAAAGAAACACTGAGGTGAGAGAGACACAGCGATCACATGCCTTTCACATGCACCCAGACTAGGGACCGAACCCATGACCCAGGCATGTACCCTGACCAGGAATTGAACTGGCGATGTTTTGGTTTGCAGGCCAATGCCCAACCAACTGAGCCACACTGGCTAGGTTACAACAAAAATTTCTTTAAATATGAAAATCCTCCCTTTGTGGTTTGGAAGAAATATAAGCAGGCTCATAGACAACCGGTATGTATGTAAATTAGCATCAGCTTTCTCACCAGCAGTTTTACTTTTATGAAACAAGAGATTGACAATCACATAGAAAACACACTAATAGTTTAGAAATATAAGAATATTTTTGTCTATGATTAGAAATTCAGGGAAGCAAAGGTTGTCATTACAAAGCCAATTTTAATTATTTTTTACTGCAAGCATTTTAAATGTTTGTATTATCCAGTAAAGGTGCACAAAGAATATAAAGTGTTTTCTCCGTCTATGGACCCTGACAGGAAGTGGCTGGTTGCCACACATGATTTATCATCTGCTTTCAGATACTCAAGGTCTGTGTAGGTGGCACAGAGATTTCTTAAGAAATATGTCCACATCCTCTAAATCAGTTAAACAGAGGGAGACGAGAGGCCATCAGACACTTGTGCAGGGAAGAGGATGGTAGAGAAGGCGGAGGCGCTCCTGCCCAAGCTCACCTTGAAGCTCTGCAACCTTAGCCATCCAGGAGAAAGAGATTTAGTAAGACAATCTGTACAAGTGTGTTCAGCAGGTAGCATTGATTCAGGCCCTTTTAGTATCATGGTAAGGTACTGGAATGCGCATTGAAGATGATGAAATGATGAATCAAACGTGGACAGTGGTGCATGGATGCTTAGAGTCTGAAATAGGAGATCCATGTGTGTGTATACAGTTGACACTTAAACACAGTGTAAGGGGCATTAGCGCGTCTTGCAGTCAGAAATTGCAAATAGCTCTTGACTCCCCAGAAGATTATCTTCTAATAGCCTACTTTGGGAAGTCTTACCAATGACATAAATGGTCCTTTAACACATATTTCCTATGTTTTGTATTATATGCTGTATTCCTATAATAAAGTAAGCTAGAGAAAAGAAAGTATTATTAAGAAAGTCATAAGAGTAAATATTTTTATGGTATTTGTTGAAAAAAATCAACATATAAGTGGGTCTATGCAGTTGAAACACATATTGTTTAGGGTCAACTGTATGTACCTGTGCACACACACACATACATACATACATACACACACATATATATGAAATTCAGTATATTAAGGATATACTGAATAATGACCTTCTCAGGACACACCGCATCTAATATAGATTGCTTCTTCTGTAATTCATTTTTTAAATCGGATCCGGTAATCTGTTTACTTTTCTCCCTCAGAACAACTAAACTTGCTTGACTTACTTGTTTTTTGTGTCTCCATCACTTTTTGGAAACCACAGGGTGGGAAACATGCTTATTTCATTCCATTGTTGCTTTCAATACTTAGCACATAGTGGCTACTCAATATACATTTTTTCAATGAATGAATGAGTACTTCCTTTAGGGACTTAGTTGTTGATAATGTATACTAAAATTTGGGTGTAGAGGAAGGGTAAAAAGGAAGCGAGCATAAAATTAAGAAAGAGAAGGCATTTTTGAATTAAGTTTTTGAAGCAAAAGAGGTAGGTGATATAACCCAATAACTTGTATGGGGAGTCAGCTGCCAAAGCTGACAGATTTTCATGATGGGATTTCTGGGCCTTATGGTATGAGTATCTCTACATTTTCAGAATAATGTCCAATTATTTTTTGAAGTAATGGTATCAGTTTTCATTTTCATCTGCTTAATGTGTGTGAGTTCATATTCACCCATAACCTGGCCAATGCTTATAATTGTTGTATTTCTTAATTTTTGTCAAAATAATAGGCAAAAAATGGCAAATGTCAAGCTAAAATCCTATACTATGAAATGATAATTCAGATAATAATGTTTTGTGATCTCTAGACTTTTCAGCATAAGGAAACATTTTTAAGCATAAAAGCATCAAGGACATTGTTTTCATCTTAATTCACTTATCCTTTATTACAGTTGAGGGTTATATTTTCACTGCTTTTTTTTTTTTTTAATAGCTGCTCATTCATTTACCTTTAAAACATATTGACTTGCTGAGTGTTTTTCTTACTGGTTCTGAAACTCCTTTCTTTGAATAGCAATAGTTTTTCAGTTACACTTTTGTAAATGTATTCCAACATCTGCAGCTTTATTTCTTTTCCTTTAAGGAAACTTTTGAGGAATATATGGTTTTGTTCCTGCAGCTGCTTTTGTTGTCCTGTGGTTGCTTTAACATGGTTGCTTTATATATTTTTTATGGTGTTTGTGGGTTTTGTTTGAGAACTTCTTTCCTTCTCTGAGGTCATAAAGATGTTCTCATACATTTTCTTCCCAAAGTTTTACAGTTCTGACTTTCAACATTTAGAATTTTTATTTAGCTAGGGTTGATTTCTCTGTATAGCGGGAAGCTTGGATCTAAATTTTCTTCAATATGAGTAAACAAGGGTACCTGTACTAAGTATTGAACAGATTCTCCTTTCCCCACTGGTATACAATACCTTCTGGAATATAAAACAAATTCAAACCATCAAAAATCAATTCTAAGAGTTCTCTGTACTTGGATTATAACAATGATCACACTCTTATTTATTATAACTTTATAATTACCTTGATTTTAGGTAGGGCTAGTTTAGTCCCATTTTATTCCTTTAAATCAGAAGTGTCTTACAGAGTTTTAATGTTTTTTTTTTTTTTTTTCCTGACTTAGATTTACCTCATTGGCTTTAAACAACACCCCCTTATTAGCTCAGTTCTATAGGTCAGAAGTCCAGCATGGTTTGACCGAGTTCTCTACTTAAGGCTGAAATCAAGGAGTCAGTCAGACTGAGTTCTCATCTTTAGCCTCTGGGGGGAAATCTGCTTCCAAGCTCATGCTTGTAGCTAGAATTCATTTCCATGTGTTTATGTGACTGAGATGTTTGTTTCTTGCTGGTTGTCGTCTGGTGGTTGCTTTGAACTTGTGGTGGCTTCCCTCAGGTATTTCCAGTGTGAACCATTCCCATGGCAAACCAGCCACCCTCTGCTTTAAATCTCTGCCTTCTTCTTAGGCTACCAGCTACAACAGCATTTTTTCTGCCTTTCAAACGTCCAGGTTGGCCCTGGCCAGGTAACTCAGTTGGTTAGAGCACAGCCCCAGTATGCCAAGGTTGTGGATTCAAATCCTGGTCAGGGCACATATAAGAATCTACTAATGAGTGCATAAATAAATAGAACAACAAATCAAATTGATGTTTCTCTCTCTTTTTCTTCCTTCCTCCCTTCCCCTCTCTCTCTAAAACCAATAAATTAAAAAGAAAACAAACTTAAAAATGGCTGTGTGATTAGATGAACCCTTATAATTGACTCAGAGCCAACTGATGTGTAATCTTATTACATCTACAGAATTTATTTTAAAGATTTTATTTATTTATACTTAGATAGAGGGGAAGGGAGGGAGAAAGAGAGGCAGAGAAACATCAATGTGTGGTTGTCTCTTGCATGCCTGAAACTGGGGACCCCACCTGTAACCCAGGCATGTGCCCTGACTGGGAATTCAATGGACGACCCTTTTGGTTCACAGGCCAGCGCTTAGTCCACTGAGCCACACCAGCCTGGGCTATAAAATATTTTTTCCTGTGTAACTGATTATATTCTTGGTTCTAGGAATTAGAGCAGGAAAAGTTGGGGAAACATCTTAAAATTCTACCACTATATCTTACATGTACATTTTAGAAACAGATTCTCAATTTCTTTTAAAAAATCCTTGTGATAGTTTTAACCACATTGTACAGAATCTATGAAATGATTATGGAAAACTGACATTTCTATAATATTGTGTCTTCTAATTCATGAGCATGGGTGTGGCTTTTCATTTTATTTTGTAGATATTTAATATTTTAGATATATGATATTGAGATTTCTCTTGTCAAAAGTAATGCAGTTGATTCTTGTATATTGTTTTTGTGTAGATTATTGTTGTTAAGCTTTAATCACAATAATTTATATTTTATTTTGGATTTTCTGTTCCATATTTGTCTTGTCTGTGTAATGAGTCTATCGTGTCTTTTTTTTTTTAAATTTATTGATCATTAGAGAAAGGAAGAGAGAGAGAAAGATATTTTGTTCCACTTCTTTATGCATTTGTTGGTTGATTCTTATATGTGCCCTGACCGGGGATCAAACCACAACCTTGGTGTGTTGGGACGATGCTCCCACCAATGGAGCTACCCGGCCAGGGCTATTGTGTCTTAGTTTATATCCCATACCAATATTTTTTTTTTCTCCTTTTATGCTGACTATTCAGTTCAGCACATGTTTAATAGAATTAGTGCGTTATGTTTTGTCCCTGATTCAAAGGAAATATTTTCAAAATTTCACAATCTGGAAGGTATTTGCTGTAGATAATTCATAGATACTCTGTCCTGAAACTGAGTTTCTGACATCAACTGGGAGTTCTAAAATTCCATCCAGTCCTGACACTAACTACCCAGAGTTATCATCAGATATAAAAGTCAGAGGACAAAGAGACTCTTAGTTCAGGTGCCAGCCACTGTTACTAGTACTAATATTAATTGTGTCTCTTTCTAATCCATAGACTTAATAATAAAGACAGGGCTAAACACTTAGAAGCATATCACATCTGTCTCTCCTTTTTTCCTCCAGGATAAATCTTTTTCTGTGGTTAAAAAGGTAGTGAATCACACGTTATCACCAATGCGTTAATCACATACCATAAAACATTACTGAACATAGCAATGTATTCACTTTTTCAATTTATTTTTTAATTACGGTTTATGTACAATACTATATTAGACTCAGGTGTATAACATAGTGATTAGACATTTATATAACTTTAAAGTGATCGACCTGATAAGTCCAGTACCCAAATGACACCATACCTAGTTATTACAATATTACTGACTATAGTCCCTATGTTGTACATGACATCCCCACGGCTACTTTTATAACTGGCAATTTATACTTTCTGCAACATCTTTATCTACTAGTCTATTAATGGTGACATAGTTTGCTCCCATATCTTGGCAATTGTAAGTAATGCTGCAGTGGACGTAGTGATGCATTTATCTCTTTGAATTAGTGCTTTGGATTTCTTTGGACAAATACCCAGAAGTGGTATTTCTGGGTCTTATGTTAGTTCTATTTTTAATTTTTTTGAGGGACCTCCATATTGTTTTCCATAGTGGCTGCACCAATTTAGAACCTCACCAATGGTGTTTAAGGGCTCCCCTTTCTCCACATCCTTGCCAGCACTTGTTGTTTCTTGATTTATTGATGATGGTCCTTTTGACACATGTAAGGTGATAGATCTTTGTGGTTTTAATTAGCATTTCCCTGGTGATTAGTGATATTGAATAACTTTTACATTATGCTTACACTCCTCAACAAAAGTTTTACATTTTTGGTATGAATAAACAATAAGGAGCACAACTCTCCTTATTCTATGAAACTGAACAATATTTTGACAGATACTCTAGGAATAGCATGGGTTACGGTACAGGTTTATAGCATATAAATGAAAAAGGAAAACAAAATGAAATATTAAAAAGAACAGTGTTGAGGTTGACTGTATGCATAGTTTAGGTACAGAAATACATAGACTGAATAGATAAAATACATAACTGCAGAAATATTTTAGACAGTGTGTGAATTGTTTTATTCAGCTTTTCTAAAATCTCCATTTGCCAATTTTACGATATGTGAGACAAATAACTGTAACTTTTGGCACCCTTTATCAAAGAACATGCTTTGAAATCCTTTTTTCAGATGTTTGTTATAAGAACTATATGTGTTTCTAGTGTTAGTTGGAGACTTTTTCATAATGAATAATTCGAATACATAGTAATATTACACTGTCTACTGAAATGAAACAAAACTCCCTGGTGTGCATGTTGTGGTTTATTCCCGTAGGACGGTCAATATGCATGCGCTTACATTTACAAAGTAAATTATGTGCTTAACAGTATAATAGCCTTTGCTTTTACGCCATTGTTGTTTTCTCTAAGGTATTCAAAACATTTCATGTTTACTTTGGAAAGATGCAAAACTAGTATTCATTCTTGACTCACCATACCACTGCAGGAATATTTCCTTATTTTCAATATTTCATTTTCTCAAAAACCTATAGTAGACTGTAAGGGATCTAAGGTGGAAGAGACATAGAGAAAAATAAGGAAAACATCTAACACAAAAGTTAATTCATTTGGTCAAAATTTGTTAGTTTCAAAATCACCAAGTAAACATCAAAACCATGGTAGCATCCTAGTCTTCTAGATCACAGCTACCTCCATTAAAATAAAACCAATTAGATTTTAAATATATTTAAGGAAATTAATATTTTTAAAAGATCAATATTTCTATTTGGAGAAATAGATATGGCATTAAAATATTGTATGACTTAGTTATTTGCGCTTTTAATTTTTATTTACCATCTTTATTAGGGTGGGCACTTCAAGTAGGTATTCTGCTAGAAATGAATTTTATTAATAAGTTCACCTGTACAGTTGTCTCTTGTAACCAAGGGCATGCCTTTGCATTGTCACCATGAAACCAACTGTTCCATGTGGTCATTAAATACATGACATTTGAACCATGGGGTTGTCAGCCTGGTATAATGAGATAATCTGAATTAGTATTTTCACTATTCTGAGGAGAAAGCAAAGATCATTCAACAATGACTCCTTCGACTAACATCTAAACAAATACTTTCAATTCATAATCACAAAGGATGAAATGATTTGCTAAAAGGTGTACACATAGTGGTTAAAAGTATCCAACAGAGATTTGTGATCCTGTTTTAAACCTGAGCTCTATCTAACACAGTGGAACCTTGGGCAAGTTGGCTAACAAGGAGTTAGAAATTTGAAGGTTGTCATAAATCTCTGTCTTCCCATCTGAACCACTGTAGAGCTGCTCTGCCTTACGGGCTACCTGTGGTTCCATTTCTATTTTCTCCCTAACCTGGGCTCTGCTGCAAACATGCTGTCAGAACAGATGAGTGTTAAAACCTTGCAATCAAACACACAAACTCGAGGCCAGACTGCCGAGGCCTGCATTTCTGTTCAACTGCATGGTTTTGAGGGGTCTTTGAACTTCTCTGTGACTCGGTGTTCTCATCCGTACAACATGAGTAATCATAATGCCTGTATTATAGAACTAAGCGAATTAATGTTCACAAAGCACTAAGAACAGTGGCAGGCAAACAACAAGCAGAATATTAAAACATGTGAATTGTTTTATTCAGTTTTTCTAAAATCTCCATTTGTCAACTCTACTGTATGTGACATAATAGCTGGAACATTCTTACAAAAACAAGGTGTTTATGAATCATCTTTTTTGTTTGTTTGTTTTAACCAGAACCTATTAATTTTAATTTTGAGGTAATATATAGAAATGACATTTTTATTAATTTTCTCTAATTGGTTTTGATAAAATAATCTAAGAAAAATAAATTTATTATAAGTTTTGCTATTTTTCCAGCCAAGAGTACTTTATCAAGAATAAATGATGCAAATATGTGATTACTCTTATAAAGGCATAAGTCAACAGTATCACGAATACAAAGATTATCAGTGTGAGTCTGTGAGAATAATAAATATGTCCATTTCCATCAAGGAACTTGAAGAAATTCTTTCATTTTAAGCCAAATCTGATTTTGCTGTTAATGAAGAAAATTATACATTTCTGCACAGTTCCCATCCCAATTAGGTATATTAACCTCATACAGATATAATTCCTCTAACATAAAAATTCTACCCGCATATTTCCTTACCAAATGTTTCATTTCCCTTCTGCAAGGCAAGGAAGAAAACAAGATTGTTATATCATGCTAAATGAATAAACAGGCTTCCTATTTATTAGAGTGGACATAATAGAATAATTATGTATTCACGGTGGTCAGTTTTCTGTAAATATTGGAATCTAGTAATTACTATAAAACTGCCTGTTATTTACTCATTGGAAGACTTCAAGGGATATGAATATGCATGACTATTTCTGTAAGTCGAAAATGTACTATTTGGTTGCATTGTGAGTTTGCTGTAGGAATACTTGGTACTTTTACAAATATATCTGCTATACCTTCATCACCTTGACCTAGATAGAGCTTGAAGTGTCATTTTAATGCAAGTACATTTCATTCATGATTGGACTTGGCTTTTCTCTCTCCTGCCTCCCTATTCTTGAGGACCTGGGTGGAACCAAACAAACAAACAAAAAAACCACCTTATTTCCCTCTTTGCTTCTCTTTTCCATTATTATCACTAGCTAATCTGAGCATAAGAAATGTATAAAACTATTACTGAAATAAATTCCCCTGCCTTTGTCTTCTCCGGACAAGGGCCACATTGTTGTAAATGGCTTTCTAGACAAAGGCCTTGGTTGTCTTCTCTCTCCATTTGCTCCTCCAACTCATTTTGACAAGGAGGATCTAATTTTAAAAATGCACATTTCTGTAATAATAGTATTTCATGTAGAAAAGGAGCCATCTGTTAGCTCTCACATTCACCCAGGTTGATGTCTACTCGCTCTGCTTAAAAGACGGGCTTTAATTTCAGAGGAGTTGAATCTTCCTTTTGGAAATTCAAGAGAGAAACCTTTTCTGAACTCACATCCCTAGTTAGCAACACATTAATTTACAAAGCACTTCTAGAAATAAGTTGCTATGGAATTTAAAAGCACATAAGAATACTACTATAATTATAGAAAGTTGAAAATGTAATATAGTTGACTCAATAGTTTGCTGAATATAAGGATGGAAATGCTCAGTGTAAAAAAAGTAGTGCTTGGCTCATTCAGCTAATTTTATTTGTGTGCACATTAGCATTGAGTCAGTTTCTCCGAGTTCAAGAGCTACATTAGATTTTTTAAAATTCTATTTGGATTCAGGACTTAGAATAACTCCTTTGGTCGGAATTTCCCACAAATCATTTAATAATTGAATAGGTTAGTTTAAAGCATCAACACAAAAGCCCACATTATTGCTCTACAATAAGAATTTCCAGGAATCAGGAGACCATGGCAATATTTCCCCTCCCTCCCTCCCTTCTTCCCCCCCTTCCCTCTCTCCTTCCCCCTCTCCCTCCCTCCCTTCCTTCCTCCCTCTGTCACTTTCTTCCTCCTTTCTTTTTTTTCCTTTCTCCCTCCCTCCCTCCCTACTTTCCTTCCTTCTGCTCATTCATTCATTGTGGGTGGTAAAAACACTTAAGAGGAGATCTAACCACGATAAATTCTGACGTGCGCAATGAAGGATCGGTGTCTTCAGGCACAAGGCTGCACAGCAGATCTCCAGAGCTTGTTCCTGTTGCATAACCGAAATTTCATACCCGTGAACAACTTCCCATTCCCCTGTCTCCCTCTTCCTTGGCGACTGCCGTTCTACTCTCTGTTTCTCGTTTCTATGAGTTTGGCTATTTGTGGAATGTACAGTATTTGTCCTTCCATGACTGGCTTGTTTCATTTAATGTCATAACCTCCAGGTTCTATGTTGTCACAAATGGAGGATTTCCTCCCTTTTTGGGCTGAATAATACTCACTGTATGTATATACATTTTCTTTATTCATCCATTGATGGATATTTAGGTTATTTCCATGCTTTGGTGTTTATGAATAATGCGGCAGTGAACATGGGACTGCAGGTGCCTCTTTGATGTCCTGATTTCAATTATTTTAGATATATACCCAGAAGTTAGATTGCTGAATCATATGATAGTGTTATTCTTAATTTTAAAATACCTTTATATACTGTACAATTTCATCTCCACAGAGTGCAGTATTCCAATTTTTCCACATCCTTGCCTACACATACTTGTTTGTTCCTTGTTTATTTGTTGATTGATTGATTGATAGCTGTCCCGACAGATGTGAGGTGATATTTCATTGTGGTTTCTTTGAATTTTCCTGATGATAAGTATTGTTAAGCATCTTTTCATGCATTTTTCACATTTGGAAATGTCATTTGTATGTTTTCCTTGGTGGAATGTATATTCAAGCCTATTTTTAAATCAGATTATTTGTGTTTTTGTTTTTGCTTCTTTCCTTGGGAACTATGGAAATTATCTTCATATTTGGGATATTAATCTCTTATGAAACATATTGTTTGCAAATATTTTCTCCCGTTCTCTAGGATGCATTTTTATTCTGTTAGTTGTTTCCTTTGCCATGGCGGTTATAACTAGCTTACCAATGAACTGCTGGTAGAGAGATCTGAGCACAGTGATTTCCAGCATAGTAAACTGTTCTTTGGCTACCAAATGATCATTTTAAAAGCAGGGAAGAGTAATTATTATGGATGCAATGGTGCTGGATATTCAATCTTCCTCTTTTATTAAATAGCACTTTTTTTCGTATGAAGGTTCTCTGCCCATGGAGCAGATGAAAAAAATTGAGGGTATATCCCCCATGAAAACTAAGTCTATTTTAAAATATGCCCACACACAGTGGTTCTGGAAAACAATACATCTGTTATTGGAAAGGCGCATTTGGTGGAAAGCACAGCGAATTCTCATTTAGTACTTTGAAGATGGAAAATAATAATAATATAATAATAATAATCAGGAATTCTGGCCATTCTCTTCTAGAAGGATCTCGCATTTAGTAGCATATTATTATTCATTGTAACTTTCTTAATAGATTATTGGGCATGAATTTTCTTATCTGTAGAGGGAAGATGATTAATAATACCTAAAAATATGCTTAATTTTATCATTTATTTTTACTCTATACTTTGGTCAGTGAACCTACTGGTATTACTTCTGTCTTTTAAGCAGAATAAAACTGGTTGATTTAATGTGCTAAAATACTGTTTTGATTGACAGTGCCATTGATATGGTGACCTGTTACATTGTTCTCAGTGACAATATACAGATAACTGCTCATGTAAAATTCACTTTCAAGTAACCAGATATGAGAAAAACAGTGTGGTAGGTATAGCATAGTCTAAAATACAATTTGTTTTTAATTTTCCCCCCAAATGATCATAAACAGTAGGTAACTATAAAAAATAATTAAGATACAAATGTAGAAAAAACACATCATATATGATAAAAAGCGAAGCCAGTTTATTTTTAAGTGAATGTAATATTTAACTCAATTGTTTGATATAAAGATTGATATGTTTCTACTTTCTCAAAGAAACAGCTCGCTCACACTTGAAAACATACGTTCAACTAAAATCAGACCTCAGAATTGCTCTATATAATGAATAAATTATAATGTTATATCACCATTTGTTCATTCAATACCTATTTATGGAGAGTCAGCCATTGACAATCATGGTCGGTGTTACAAATGCAGCACTAAAATAGGATGATACATACAGACAACTGAGATTTTGAGAGCTTAAGTGTGTACAATTTGAATAAACCCTCTTTAAGAGCACTAATACAAAATCAGGCTTTAAAAAAGTAAACATTAATTTAGAATTAGAAAAAATATTCAAATTACATATTTAAACTGTGACTACTATCACAATCATCAATTTACAAATCAAAAAGACATTAACACTTTCTATTTGGACTAAATACTATATGAATGCCTCTTTACATAAATTGTAAAGATTTTGTAAAATTTTTTCTATAGGAGTAATAAAAAGGTAATTTGTTTTTTCTTTTATTGGGGGTGGGTAATATTTTTTCTTATTGAATTTTAAAAAGCTTATTTTAGTATTAAAAGTTGCTATAGGCAATGCCCTATAAATGTTTAGTGTTATCAAATATGAGTAAAACTTTCCTATGTAGTGTGGAAGAACTTTCCTCAAGCTGGCTTCTGGCTCCTTTTGTTCCTAAAGTTGACCTTTCACCACCACCCACGGCCTTCAGGTGTCAGATTCTATAGGACGTGTTCATTTCAGCATAGAACATCTACCCCTTTCCTCTCAAGTCACGATGACATGACTCTCTGTAGGGGTATTACTGGAAGCCTTTTTTCCAACCACAGGGACAATTAGTAACTTTATTATCATGAAAGTGACAGCAAACCATACAAATAAATTCTACTAAACCTAAACACAATGTCTCCTTAATAAAGTTCCCAGGAGACCTTTGTTTACTGCAGGTGATACCATGTAACACTAAGAACGACAGACTGGAAGTCAGAGTGAAATAGATACAGAAAACCATACATACAGAGAAAAGACGTCTATGAAGAAGTATGGGGTGTCACAGAGTTACGCAGTACAAGGACCCGATACGGTTCAGGGGAAACTTCCCTAAGTGCTACTTGAAGCTGAAACCTGAGTGAGACACTCATTCTCTGTAACCAAGCGATGGTGGAGTGAGACAGATGAAGAATCCAGGCACCAGGAATGAAATGCACACAGACTTTGAAACCAGAAAATACTGTGATGCGTTCAGAAACTGAAAGAAAATTTTGCGTGGCTGGAGCTCAGAAAGCGAGGCGTAAAGGGTCAGTTAGAAGGAGGCTGGAGATTAAAGCAGGGGCCAGATCCTGTCTGGCCTGGGTAGGCAACATTAAGGTTGGGACTTTATTCTAAAGAAAAGGGAAAGCCATTAGGACTGCACATTATAAGACCTGTGTTGCTACAAGAATACTCTGCATCGAGTGTGGAGTGTAAATGGATTGGAGTGGAGAGGCACAAACTGATGTAGGGTTTCTACTTAGGAAGCTGTTTTGCTCAATTAGAAAGAACTGGCCGAGGGTCAACAGTGGTCGTGGCAGATAGAAGCTTGTTCTGTTCATTCATTCTCTGCAGTTGTACCAAACTTAATGAAATTTACATCTGTTGTATTGTCCTTCTCATGTATGATAAGCCTTGATTTCTAATAGATATAAAACTGGTAAAAATTAATGGAATATTTGAATTTTATTACTGTTACACTATTAAAATATTAGAGATTTTTGACTTGAAATTTAGGGTCAAATTATCCACTGTTTAGTTTCATGGAAAGATCTAAGACTTCAAATCTAGGTAACACATCAAGAATTGTTGGTTTTTCCAGGTTTGTTCTACAAGGCAGAGTATAAATGTTGGCTGTTTGGCTTGGACCGGATTGAAGGAGATCTTTGGAAGGAGAGCAGTAAAATTTATGTGACACTTGAATACTGAATGTTTGTCACCTTCCCTATCAGAAGGGTGCTTGGTCTAAAAATGTAATAAAAATACGTATATCAATTTCTGAAATTAATTAGGTTTCCTCACACTAAGTTCACCTAGTTTTATCTTCTTTTCCTTCTCTTTACACCTGGCTATTGTAGTAATATTTGCATCATAATAATTTATTTCTGCACATGTCATCCTAAAAGAGAGGCGATTCCTTTCTACGCAGACTACAAAGAGGGCATTTTCTAAAACTAAATTAAATGACTCTGGAAACATTTGGGGGCTTGTTAACGTCACTTTTCACTTTTTTCTTTGCATGAAGCTCTAAAATGCAAGTCTGTAAATGGTATTAAGGTACACATGTTTTCCTAAAATTCTTACAGTTTCCAGTTCAACATTAGTCTAAAAAATATGATATCCAAGATTCCTTGTTCACATGTGACCCCACTGATGTTGACAGAAAGTTCTCTTCAAGAAAGCCTAAGCAAGCGTTCCAGCTTGTAGATAAGGTTTCCTGAGAGGCAGCAGTGCTGAGACACCCGGCAACGCACACAGGGTATGATTTTGTTTACCTAAACGAGACTTGCTCTATCCTTCTATCACTGCATCAACATTACACTTTTATTCTCTTTTTAAAAGGGGTATGTCAGAAAATGCCATGAAATTTAAGAATGGGCATGGCATTCTGAATTGCAAAAGGTCATGGCAGATGTAAAAATATAAGTAATATAGATCAGTGATAACTGCACCCTTAGTAAGGTTGTTTATAAGACCTCTTTTGGTTGTCTTGGCTATAACACATGGAAATAACATTAAAAAGGATACTACTTACTCATAACTATAATATAATACTTACAATAATAATACCTGCTAAGTAATTCACATGTATATTCTTGTTAAAACCTCTGAAATAGTTATATCTCTTGTCTTTATTTTAAGGTGTAAGCTGAGATCTTCAAAAGCAATGTAAGATTTATCATTATATGACAAGGAATAGTGTCCCAAAATCATCCTCTTCCATGTACCTCTTTAAAGGCCCATTCATTCTAGAAGTTGCTATGCAACAGTTTGTTTTCTCTCATTTTCGCTTAACCTACAATCATTTAAATATATCTTTATACTATGTATCACATTTGATTTTCTTTAGCCCTGACTGGTATGGCTCAGTTGTTTGGGTGCCAGCCCACAAAACAAAAGGTTGCCAGTTCAATTCCTGGTCAAGGGCACATGCTTGGATTACAGCAGTCCCTCTCTATATCATGGGTCACTTATTGCGGCCTCACTGTATCGTGAAATTTTTAAAAATATTATATTTAATTATTTATCACAGATTTTTCACTATATCGCGGGATTTGGCAGTACTGTATACGTATGTTGTTAAAGTTACGTAGGTTTAAGAGTGTAGAATATGTTTAAGAACATAAGTAGGGTTTATAGAAGTGTGGAAAAGGTTCATAGGGGAGTGGGAAAGGTTAATAGGGGGCTAGGAATGGTTTATAAGTGTGTGGGAAGGGTTTATAAAGCCTTAAAATATATATAAATACTAAAGTAAATGTAAGGTTCCTACTTCGTGAATTTTCACCTATTGCGGGGGTGTGTGTGTGTCTAGAATGTAATACCTGCAATAAGTGAGGGATCACTGTATACCTAAAAGTGCATTTGATGGGTTGTGTGATAATCCTGTTTGACTTTTTAAGGGACAACTAAGTACTTTTCAACATAGTCATACCATTTTACATTGCCAGTAGTGATGTATGGAGGCCCAGTTTCTTCACATCCTTGCCTACAAGTGTTATTCTGTTCTGTTTTTTATCATGCCCATCAACTGATGAAGAGGTTAACAAAATATGTCATATGTATACAATGGAAAACATTCAGCCATAACAAAATGAAGTGCTACCTGATGGATGATCCTTGAAACAACGTCTAAGTAAAAGAAGCCAGGCACAAGTGATCTCATATTATGTAATTCAGTTTATATGAAATTTCCAGAATAGGCACATCCAGAGAGAGAGAAAGTAGATTAGTGTCTCCCAGAGGCCGAGGAAGGGAAAAATAGAAAATTAATTCCAGCAAGACTGGGGCTTTTTATGGAGTGATGGAAATGTTCTGGAAGTAGTGATGATTGGTTCCACAATTTTGTAAATATTCTAAAACCACTGACACATGTATTTTCAAAGGTAAACTTCATGTATATGAAATACATCTCCATAGAAAGATGCAATTAGGCTTCTAATTCTAAAAATGATGAGTCATTAATCATAAACAATAATAGTCTCTATTGTGGAAGTTGGAAAAAGAAAAGCAAGGGGAACAGGAAATACAATAAATTTTATGCTTTGGTGTGTTTTCCTGACACATATTTGTTTCCTATCCTAGTAAATGGTCTGCCATCCACTAAGTCATTGAAGTCAGAAATGTAAAAAGGATGATGGGACCTTCTCGCACTCAACATTCTACATAGTCTAGTGTCTCTAACCTCAGATTTTAAAAAAGTAATCACTGTGCTCATTCACACCTCCACTGTCATTACCATTTAAAGTAGCTCGTCTCCTGTTGATCACTGCTGCATTTTCCTAATGGGGCCCCTTTCCCCTAGTCCCAAGCTCTTCTGTATTCAGATCTCTGCAACCAGCTTCCTTTATTGTGGCCCTCCCACGTTGCAAGCCTGGCCATGTCTTTCTTTTTGTGCTGGTGTTAACAATGCAGACATTGTACAATTAACCCCTCACACATTGGCTGTAATTTCACGTCAAAGCTGATTTTGAAACCACTTTCTTGGCTCTGCGTGCGCGCGCGCGCGCACACACACACGCACACACCCTATCCTTCTATTTATATAGTACCTGGCACGTTCTGTTCTCTTTCATACTGCTTTTCTTTTGATCATGTCGTTCCTTTTGGCTGCTATTCTCTTCTTATTTGTATCACTCAGTGCCCCTAGAAATTCCATGGAGAGAAACGTATCTCAGAACAGTGTTAGACAAATTCGTGTGTATTGGGAAGCCCCAGTATTGAGAGGACTTTAGGAAGAGTTGAATGCAGGGATCCAACAGTATCTTCAGAGCTTTCCTCATCTCTTGTTTCTGCTTTCAACTGAGGATGTGTGTATGAAAGTAGGTGAGGCAGGTAATGTAAAACACATTGAAGTATAAGCATCTTTACAGCTCTGCAGTAGAGAGAACAAGGGAAATTGGGGAGTAGGGGGAAACAACATTTGACAAGGTTTAAGCTACGTGCTCCTCAGTGAAGAAATCCCTTTGGCAAGAAGGATGGGGCTTCTTAGAGGTTAGTTCAGGTCACATGCTCACTACTTTGAACACGGTACCTGGGTGTCAGGAGTGACCAAAGGGCAGGCCTGCTAAGACTAAATGGAATGGGAGGTAGTTTTCTATCTTAACAGAAAGCAGCATTAAGTTTATGCCTTTTTATTTTCAGCTTTCATAATTAGTCTTCTATCCCAATGTGAATTAGTTTTTGTAACGGGTGTTAAAACACAAGTAGCATGTACAAAGCCAAGTGAAGTCTAGAAATAAAGCAATTATTAAAGGTGAATCACAGCAAAGCAGTTGTTCCTCAAGTAACGAGGTAATTGTGGTCCATCTGTTTTTTTTTCTGGCTTAAGTCATGTGGGGATGAGTGTTCGCTGTGATTCTATCCATCTTTCATTTGCGTCTCTGTCAGAACCAGCTCGTGTTTACTTTCAAATAATTGCAGCCTTTTTATTCAGGAAAATAGCATTGCGGGCTGTGCTCAAACACAAAGGCTACTATTGAAACCCAGCAAGAAAGTTATCTGAATTGCCCAGAAGTTTTATACATTACAAATGTAGGCCCATAGTTAAATTTTAATCAACTGGTTGTTTCAATGACTTCACTGGCTGTGTTGAATAAATTATGTAAAACATATCATCAATTATGTAATTGCAAGGGCCAATGCGAGCAGGACTTCCATTTTACACTTGTGTACATTTAACAGGCGGTTAACATTCCCTTTGGTAATGCTTAAATCTATAGTGGTGGTACAGGGAAAGAGTTCCATGTTTTACATATGTTTCTTTCAGATAATAATATATATTACTTCTGTAGTGAAATGTTCTAAAATGCACTTTATATTCTTTTTGATTAAAAGGAACTAATTTTAAGTGCATGATTATTGCAGAACACTACAATTTGAAGCTCATTGAACATTTTAAACGGAAGGTTCTCTCATCTTTGTCAACTATTTCTATTTAATTTTCACAAGCGCCGCCTTTAATTTTGCTGCAGCTGGAGTCGCCACTGCTGACTGAATAAAAGGTCTGTCTAGATATTACATCTTTCATAACATATCTACTTCCATTTCCGTATTTATATTAAATCTGAGGGGTTTTTGTGAGTGATTGAATGGAAAGTTCAAACAAGTGACTCACCGTCAAGAAATAGGTTTTCAGTTTATTAATATTTTAAAATTTTCCTTAAGCAAATATTATAACAATTGACATTAAGGAAAGGATTTCAGAATAAACTATGCCTGGGTATATAATTTTTGTCTAGGACAATAACATTGCTTTATAAGGATTTCAGCTGAAGTACTTATTACTTACCTATTAGAACACTTTAAAGCTTGACTCAGAGATCACCAAGCTCTCTTTAAGGTGGGTATGTTTCATGTGAGATACTTTGCATATTCCTATTCAGCAGTCATATCGATATAAAAAAACATTCCTTGTGGTGATTTTGTGGGCTGCATAAATACTGTGTTTTTGAAACAAGAAATGAAACTAAACAAGATCTTTTAAAATGAGGCAATATGTCATGAACATTGTTCTTTTAGTAGATTTGATTATTGAGCACCATTATATAAAAGAGTTGAAAATTATTCATGCATCTGATATTAATCCCATAAGGTAGGCATTTATGCATAGAACATTTCCTTGACGTAAACATAATAAATCAATTAAACAAATGTATTGGGTTCAAGTATATTAATCAAGTCTCAGATCCTTATATTCTTTTTAATGCCGTACACGAAGGAACTTTCTTGTAGGGGGAATACTTAAATTTTATACTGGGTAATTTCGTCACTGCTTCTTGGTTGCCTGTGTACTGCCTTCTCCGTTGCTACCTGGTTCTCTGGGGTGCAGGCCCCGCCCCTGCCAGGAGCTCTGCATTCACAGGCGCCGCTACCAGGCAAGCCGGGGTTCCAAACGCCTCCCGCGCCGCTGCTGTTGGGCAGGGCAGTGGTACCTGGATCACACACCTTGACACATTGCCTGGAGTTTGCGGCTCGGCGCCACCGTGGTTCCTGGAACTGCGCCGTCGTCGCCACTGCCACCACTGCAGAGAGCACGGGGGAGTTGGGTGCAGCCTTGCTCACAGGCACCACTGCTGCTGGAGACTGGGATTGGGGTCACGGGGGGCTGTGGTGGTTCCTGGAACACCCCCCCCCCCACGTGGTTGTTGATAGATTTTGCTCGGAGATCATTAGACTGAGGCTCTTCTTCCAGAGGCCACGTGCAGTCCCGTGCCCTATGGGATTCTGTAGCTCGTTCCATCCGAGCAAGAACAGAAGTGGTGGAGAGATTGGGGGTGGGGAGAGGGAGAGAGAGAGAAGTCATCATTTTTAAATAATCTACTCAAATTCAGGAGTGCTATCCCCTACCTTTGCCCTCTTCCATTCATTAGAACAGAGTCAGAAGGCCCACCACACAGGCAAGAGAGGGAATATCGCAGGCCATGAATTCCAGAAAATAGAATCTTTGCAGACCATTATCAGAAGTTGCCTACCACACAGCATGTACTAGTAAACAGTTGTTGCCATAATGGTTATTAATTATATTTACTACAAAGTTTAAATTCTTTCCTTGATCTCCTTCCTTGATCATCTTTCTGTTCCACAAACCATTCACTTGCTTTTTGACACTTCAACAGAGTCCCAATTTTTGTATGCTGCTTAGCAGTCTGTTCTAGATGTTGGTTAGAATAGGATTTCCAAAACTCTTATTTTTGATGCCCATTCTTGTCCATAACACATTTTTCTTTTTAGCTTTAAGAAGAGCATCCACGGAATCATTAGAAAAACTGACTAATCATTCTGGGATTTTTGTCACCTTTAAAATAAGTGTGTGATGAACCCAAGTAACGGAAAATGGAAAATTACCTGACATTGCAGAGCGAAAGGTATTAGCTGTGATCATTTACCAAGCCTGATCTTCTCCTTTTATTTCTCATCTCCCCCTCACTTGTACACAGCAGCACACACTCACCCACAGATGGTGTAATGTCTGCTCTCTCAAGAAGAGTTTTAAGAACTCAAAAGAATTAAGTTACTATAAGTGCTTTTGCCAATAAAACGTCTGTTTGTAAATACCAGGGCCCTGAAATCAGCTTACTTCTGTAACTTTGCTAATTTCAGCTTGTTTTCTGCTCGTTTCTGTTTGTCACGTTCTTGCCGCCCCCCTGTTTTAGACTCCCACTGCCAACAGATGGGATAATCTCCTCCCACCCCAACATCTGGTTCCTGCCACGTAACTTCACCCCTGTGTAACAGCCAAATAGAGGTGTGAGTCTAATGATCTCTAAGTATGGGGCCTGCCTGGTAGGTATTTGCTTTTCAGTTGGTGACAGATTGGAGGAAAATTTGCATAAAATACCTACATTTATATAATGTCGTTGATCATGTCTTTGTAAACAAATAACCTTTTACCTATTCTGCTATGGAGTCGGTTCACACTTTTCATCACTATGTGTTGCTGGACACTTCTTAGTGGAATTGATAAAAGTTTTCCATAAGATCATCCTGTATGCAATTTGAAAATTATCAATACATTATTAATTAAAAGCACAATAATGTTAAATTGTAAAACTAGATAATTATAGTTGTAAAGACTGAACTTTCCTTAACTTTGATGATGGAACTAGGAAAGATTACATGGCCATATAATTAATTGAACAAGAAGTTTCCAAAAAGAAGAAACAACCATACAAAAATATTTATGAAATACATAAGTAAAAGTATCTGTGCTGTAAAAATAAAATAGTTTTTAAAAGGCCATTTTACTTTATCTCTACCTCTTTAAAATATGCCTTGAGAAATGGCATACTGTATTTTGTTTCCAAACAAATGGAATAGTTATAATTCTAAAAAACTCTATGACTAGAGAGTTTATCTTTCATCATTGAGGAAGGCAAATCAAGAGAAATGGTATTATGAAAACCCTTATAAATGATTTCACGTTCATTAAAGTAAAACAATATATTAAACATAAAAAATATTTTAAGATTTTAGTATCTTAAAATTCTATCCATAATACTGAGAATAATGTTGCCCACATATGGTCCTGGGCAGCCAGGGAGGGAAGTTGACACATGACAGGAGAGAAGAAGGACAAACTGAAACCCAAGGGAAGAAACTGGAATGCACACAGCTGATTAACGCCCACATCAATCTCATGCCACCTCGGCCTCGATGACACGGTTGACTTGCTGGAGAAAGTGGTGCCTGTCAGCATTTAGCGGCACATACCTGGCTGAGGGTTCAGAGAAGCTGAAAGAAATTGGCAGGGGCTGGACTAGCTGTGCACTCTGGACACCACCCATGTCAACTAGGTTTGCCAGAGGATCTGCGACAAAGTGCGTGGACGTAGCTCCATTTCCACCTCGTAAATCTCACGTACAGCTGTATGTGTGTACAACCTTACCCCGGAACAGAGGAGAGGATTTCAGGGATGCTAGTGAACTCTCTTACAGTGTTTTCAGGAGGATAACAGGGATTAGTGAATGTAGACACTGTATTACACAGATTCTGTTTCCCAAATCTGCCCCAGCAGAAAGGAGCCCAGGCCTGCTTTCTCCCAGGGAGCATCCTGCTCTGAATGGCTGGTCCGTGTGGATGAGCTATGGAAGTCCATTCCTTTTGCCTTATTGTGAGTTAACTTTTTAAAAAAATTGAATTTATTGAGACAAGAGGGAACCCGTGTTCCCTGTTGCTGGGAAGGAAGACTAGTGCAGCCGCTCTGGAAAACAGTATGGACTTTCCTTCAACAATTAAAAATAGAACTTTCTTATGATCCGGTGATTCCACTTCCGGGAGTATATCTGATGACTAAATTTTAAGGACTATCTGAGATCCCATGTTTCCTGGGGAATCTCCAAAAGCCTCTGCTGAGACGGCCTCACAGTTCAGCTTTCTCTCTAATCTCCCTTCCTCCACTCCCTAGTAGCGGCTGGTCCAGAGGACAGTTCCCAGTAATCCTCCCCTGCCCTGCTCTCTCTGCCACGGAGCCACCCTGGAAACCTGATGGGAGGTAAGGGTCACACTGCAGGTGATTCAAGAAAACCAGAGGACTTTGGAACTCCCATCAGAGAAGCCAGTGAGTTAAACTGGCATCACCAGGAACATCATCAGTCATTCAGGTGACAGCTTTAGGGGAGCTCTGCTTTATTGAGAAGGCACAACCTCTCCGATCACCTTCTAACTCTCCGCTGACACAGTCTCTGAACTCAGGGTATATTTTGTGAATCACCTGGTAATTGGAGGTGACTATAAAAAATGATTAGTGATGGTAATAATTTAATTTAAATACTCATAATGAAATAGTAAAAAAAGTAATAACATAAGCCTGTAATTTAATATTTATTTATTTATTTAGAGGTTCTGGTCCTCACCTCCCACCCTTTTTCTTGCTGACTAAGAAGGGTGGTGTCTATGGCAACTGGGGAAACCGTGTTGAGAATAATGGTCCACATGCCTGAGGTTTTGAACAACTTGGTGAAACACCATCTCATTATCCCATTGGAGGCACTGAATGTTTAAAAATCTTATTAGAGCAGCTTACCATTTATTCCTATCATAACCTAACATCATTAGGTAGTTGAACCAGAATGAAAATTCAGATTCATTTAATCCCCGCCTCCCTCACAAAAGTATAAACACATGCCATACTACCCCTCCAGCTTTGGCAAGCTAGATATAGAAGTGTTCTGGATGAGAACCTCCTTCCTGGACTGATGACTGACGGTGATAAGAGAGAAAGAGGTAGGACGATTTGAGAGTAGCAAAGGCAGTTAAGAATACATCTAGATGCCTTAGCCTTTAAGTAGGTAAAGCATAAAAGTGAAAAAGAAAATGCTCTACTTAGTTTAACTTTTTTATAAAAAATGGAAATACAGAGTTCAGATCACCGACTGAGAATATCTAGGCCACCCTGTCTTTCTATTTAGATATCCATGCATTGCTTTATAGTATTCCACAGTGAGGACCTCTGCAATGCACCTGTCTTTCCCCAGTGACGTGCGAGATGCGTAGAAAGATGCATTAGCGCCGGCAGTTCCCTAGGAGACACTTGAGAGTGCTGTAGACATAATTTACTGCCAGGAAGTGATGTCAGCACAGAACAGCTACGACCCTCTATGTGTTTTCACACACGCATGCACACAAACACACGCATGCACACACACACAGAGCAGTCACACTCTGAATGCATTGGGGCTCATCGTGTTAATATCCTGACTTGCAATTACTCATTTTCTTGCTTATTTAAAAGAAAACTGATATAGGAGACAAGAGTAGCTTTAGAGAACAAATAACATGTGCAGTGAGAACGGAGCAGAAAATATAAAGATACGTTCAGGCCAAGTCTGACAAGTATCAGCACCAAAGACCTTTCAGGAGAAGGAAAGAACATGATAACTTTTGGGTTAAGGCTTACTCTCATTTATTTAAAATAGAAGTTTTGTTTTGTTTTGTTTGTTTTGTTTCAACATTTGCCTTCTCCCCCCTCCTGGATTTTAAGGATTTCTCGTCCTTATAGAGATACTGCAGACAAGCTGAAATTTGAAAGTAACTGATGACAAAGCCAGTTCCTTTTCAGTTTTTATTCTCTCCTATTCTGACAGTACCTAATCCTGATTCCTGTTCAGAAATTGTGATTCTTCTCATTGGATTTTTCTATTTTATACTAATTTTAAAGCTTAAAATATGGTTTTAAAGGAAAATACAGGATATGTAGATATTTTAACATGTATCAATATCAATTACCCATTAAGTGCTATGACATCTTTCCTTCTTCAGCACCTTGAGATTCTCAGAGGGTTGTGCTAGGTATAGGAATTTGCTGATCTTTTATTCCTTAATAATAATGAATATATAAAACATTGTGTCAATTTTCACTCTTCAAAAATGGAAATATTTTAAGCCAAACGGTTCATCTCATTTTGATTTTTTAAAAACATATTCTAATTTATTTATTGAAATATGTATTTTACTACTTTAAGCAATGGGACCATTTTTGTGATGAATTACCTTTTAGGCCAGTATATCCTTGCTTTCTAACACAGGCATTCAGTCTTTTTACCATATTCTGTTTCTCTCTCTGTCAGGAAGAAATATATATATTGCTTATTTCCGTGGTTTGTTAGTGAAGTGTAATTATCAGTAACTGAAATGATAACATTGGACACATAGTTTACCTGTTGCAGAGAGAATTTTATTTCAATGCCATTTATTCAACATAAACTAATGTTATTCTTTTTGTTTAGTTTTATTGAGGATATTCTCCTTCAATATAATACAAAGAGTTTATTGCTAATGAAAAGAAAGCATTTGTATGCGTGGGCTAGGTCATACATCAAACATTGAAACATAGAGTGTTTGTACAAATACTGTGTTTGTATAGCAATCTTTTGTATGATCATGGAAATAGTTCTTCATTTTGTAAGAGTGTATCATTATGAATCTTGAGCTATTATGCTTATGGTGTATTTTGCCATAAAATTGAAGCAAAAACCTCAGTGTTGATTGATTGTACCTGTTTACATAAAATCATTTTTAGATGAAACAAGACAACCACTTTTTAATTGTTTTCTGCCACAATTCGTTCTCTTAAACTGTTTACTTCAGTCTAAATTATCTGTACACCTTCCCTGTCACTCCAGAGTAGGAGGTTCTGTTAAGGTCTTTATGTTTCCGTGTGCCACTCCTTTATCATCCGAATCATATTTATAATTTTACATTGACTTTGATGTTTACTAATGCCAGTATCCTTCACTAGACTTTAAGTTCTGTAAGGTCAGAGAGTGGCTTTTAGCTCATGACTTAGTCCTGTGTTTCTAACAAAAATGGAACATATAAGCAAAAGCGGTCATTCAATTAATTTGCCACAATGGTGTTTTAATCAATGTTTTTGCTTTTTGACATTCTATGTCCTCTTAGAATCAGCATCAGAATGCTTGAATGAGTGTTGGCCTCACAAACTCAGACCTCTCAGAGTATCTGAGAAAATGAATTTATCTATTTGATTAATAAGAGTCCCGAACCCTGGACCATTGAGGAGAGAGCGAGAAGAAGGAACTGTCCAACTATCTGGGACTGACTCCTGTTTACAAGTCACAGAGCTACACCGAACCCCTGTTTTTTTGCAATTTCACCCTGGGAGGCTGGACCAGATGTTTAATTTTGAAGCTGAGCTGCAAGATTCTTGGTTCTGCAGAAACCAAGTCCCTGAGTAGGCAGGAATCTGCCCCTTCTCTTAAACCAGAATCATTCCACCCTTTTCTGATTTGACACTCAAATACTTGGAATCTACGTGGAAATATCTATGGATTCTATTTTCTAGGTTCTGAGAATGGATGAAAATGTCCTTGGTCTGCCTTGGCACCTCAAGTATCTAATGTGAGAAACATGGCTGAGTGAAATTATATTCTTTTCTATCACCCCTGGTCTAACAAACCAATAACTGAACACTTACAGTGGAAATGTGTGCTTAGACTTTGGGTTTTATGTAAACTCTACTAGAGTGTTAATATCATTCTGGAAAAGAGTATTACAACCGTATTTGTAAATGGGGGTTAGGTGGAGTGTTAAACTATAAAAGGGCAAAAGACAACTTATTCCTCCCAGTCTTATTCATTTAACACTTATTCTGAAAGGAATATAAAGGTTAACAAGTGATTACATATAATTTATACATAATCTGGACATCCATATTCATGCCTTCTTCTTAATATTCAGCGTTTCTCGGTAGTATCGCTTCAGGACATCAAAGGATCAGCATTTAAAATCATTTTGAGGCCTAATGATATATATGGCAGTTTGTGCCACAGTTAGGAATACAGGAAGCTGGGTTTCCCTTGCACAGGTAAGTGAGGAGGTGGTGTCCAGGCTCTGCCATGCTCATGGGAGGTACTTGCTGTCGATGCTGAGGATGCAAGGTTGTGGGGCCCAGGAACAGCACACTCCAGGTCACACATTGCTGGACATCAGAAAACTAATCATGCAGCCTATTTTAGCTTCCAATGAGAAGGCTCACAGATACATACACAACTGAGGAAGAGCAACCCCAAAACACCAACCCAACAAAAATCACTTCCATCCTTTCTCTTTCCCCTGGTATTATTTCAAGCAACCTTAACATATTCATGTTTTGTGGACAAAATATCCCATGACCACATTTACCTGGGCAGAGAAAAGATTTATTTCTTGAAACTATTCTTTCAAGTGGCACTGATATCATCGGGGAAAACTCAGTTAAGGACTCAAAGCATGGTGGAAGCTCTATCTCCGATTTGGATCTTGACTGTCTGTCTTAGCACTTAGGACCTTGTAAGTGGGAGAAACACGTTATGCAGAATCCATTTCTGAATGATTCTACAAGGACTTGGGAGTCCTATTTCCCTTCAATGGACAAGTGAAATGGTACCTAAGACCAAGGAAATGTAACACAGGAAGCAACTGAAGCAGGTCTGTCAGAATAGAAATAGGAAGTAAGCGCACTTGGACGGTTATGGAATCAAAGTTGGAGAAACTTAGATAGTAGAGGGGCATGAATTTGAGAATATAGCCTTGGATTCCCAACTTAAACTTAAGTTTTAATGTCTGCTGCTACCCAGTAGATGTGTGATCTGGGAAGCATTTTTACCCTCTCTTAGCTGGTTTCATCAATTGTAAACAGAGATTCTCCACCTACACCTTCCAGTTGGGGAGAAGATTGCATAAGCTGCACAGCCAAATGTGCTTTCTGGAACTTGTATTTATTGATTGATACCCAAGAATTTGTTAGTCATCATACAGTAGGTGTTGGGGATCTAATAGCAAGAAAACACAAAGGGTCTGTTGATTGAAAGGAGTTCAATGTCTAATTGGGAGAGAGATATTCAAGAACAACCAACCACAAGGATACATATACAACAGCAAGTACACTTTAAATGGGATATTTGTAGAAAAGTCCAGGGGAAAAAGACAGAGAATATGCAATACTTCAGTTTTATGAAGAGAAGATACCAGATTTGGGGACAGTGCTAAGGGGAGCATTTGAATTAGTACAGGGTGGGAACAGAGTAGACGTGGACATCCCTGAGGTTGAAACCTGAAGAACAGGTTAGAGTTACTTTGAAAAAGTAGCACCAAGTTGAAGAAGAGCAGCCTGAACCCCAGTGGAGAAGCAGGTAGAAGATAGAAGCCTGTGCTCTGGGGACAGGCAAAGGCAAGGTGACCTTCTCCAAACAGTGGGAAAGCCGATGTGATTGGGGTGTGGAGAGAACAGGTCGCTTCTCCATATCCTGCGCTTTACCCGTTCTGGAGACTGTGAGTCTGATAGTCATTTTGGTAGTCAGAGTCTGCTGTAGGCAAATACCCCTGAAAGGTGTAACATTACGTGAATTGATTTTGCCAAATCATATCATTGGCTTGAGAGATTTGTTTCTGTTGGGGTGAAATGGGCACCAAAAAAATTGGAGGAGACCTGAACCTCAGTGGGATAAGAAGCCAGCTTTTCTTTGGAATTTACCTACAGTTCATTATGCCAAGAAAGAATATGGGGGAAAAAAACACAGGTTTACTGTTTATGTATTTGATACTTAAGTGACATCATGTACAGTTAAATATAAAATGCAATGGCTTTTTGTTTTTAAGTGAATCGAGGAAAGTGAGTGCATAATTTCCTTTAATACTTTTTAAGCTTGAAACAAGAATCCTTACTAACATTTCAGACTGTTTGCTCGTGCCATGCACCATAATAAATGCTTTCCAGAATTATTTCATTAATTCTGTCAGTAACATAGTGGATTAGACACACATTCATGCCTTTTACATATAAGGAAATTGGGAATTTCGAAGTTAAGAGTTGGCCGAGGAGCTTAGCTGGTGCGCAACGGACACAGGGCTTGAGCATGCAATGTTAACATGTACATCACACTGCCTACTTGGTTTAATATGAATGTTCTTTTATAAACTATCATTTTCTGTATCACACATGACCTGGGGGGCTCCCTTGATCTGGGTTTCCACTGCCTTTCTCTACTCTGCCTTAAAAGCTATCCCTTTGCTCTTCTTTCTGGCTGTCTTGATCTTTTCCATCCCTTGCTCTCAAAATTGCCCCTGACCGTTGTGCCTGGCAAATGGAAAGCCCTCATTTCTGCTGCTTTGTTGCACTTTTTCGCTCCTCATTTTCATGTCTCCCCTGACCACTGTCTTCTTCTCTGATTGTGTTAGCAGCATCTTGGTATGACTTCCCAAGCGATGCTTCAGTCCTAGGGCTTGCCCTCCTACAGGAATCTCTCGATGGCCTCCTGCCGTGGCAAGCTGAAGACTCTTTCTTTCCTTCCTTATCCACATCAGTATTGTGAAATCTAGTCACCATTTTGGATATGCTTGATAGCATGGGTCTGGAATAAAAACTAAGCCCCAGATTTTCAAAAATAGATTTCAAGTATAGATTTAAAGAAAATGAAACATATCAATTTTCAACTACTTGTTTCAATTACTCCCAGGGAAATGAGCTTAGTCGTTTTTCTTTCTCATGTCAAAAACTTAAAATAGAATCAAAATATGTATGAACTGGTATTAACAAAGTAGCTTCAAAAGCACCTGGCTAATTTATTCAGAGTGACAAGTGAAATTGATATTCAAGTACTCCGCTTTTCAAAGTCTATTTTTCTGCTGTTCAAGATGGAAGCAGGTGATTCCAAGAAAGCAATTATAAGGTACAAATGAGTAAAAAAGTTTTCAAAATAATTGAATAAAAATTCTCTCCTCTCCTCCCCTTCCCAGTGAAATTTGTTGCCATTTCACTTGACATCTTCATAATTTTCAGTCCAGAGTCAATGCTAACAAGAAGAATGTGACATGAACCCCTAATTCAGAGTTCAGGTGTGGCTTGGTGATACATATATGATAAATACTTATCAGCCCCTAAGGATTTGTAAATGTGTCTGCAAGATAATACCTTTGTCTTCAATATCATTAGCAAAATGTCCTCCTGGACTTATTTACTTGTTTGCTGATACGGTTCTTCAAAGAAGTAAAACTAGATCTATATAATACTGCATTTTTTTCTTTAATGATTTTATTGAATGCATTGAGGTGACGTTCGTTAATAGGATCCTATAGGTTTCAAGTGTGCACTTCTATGATACTCTAAAGAAAGAAGTGAAACTAAAAAGATTTAAAGAGAAGATTTAACCTTGGTGCTGCATTTGAGATTCATCTGAGAGGAACATGTAAGAGAGCGAGAACAGGGATAAGGTAGGGAGATGGGGAAACACCAGGTGAACAGGAGTTCAGGGCGCCCTACGGGGAGCTGACAGGACTTGCCCAGATGGCACTGCTGAAGGTGCGCTGGGACAGGAACTGGTGCCGAGTCCTGCAGCACAGGCTTGCTTCTTGCCTCCTGCACCACACGTGCATCTTCTTCATCTCACTCATGCTCGCCGTCCTTTCCTTCAGGGGCTGGCAGGGCTCTTTGGCTTGGGACGCACTTCTCCTGGAATCTGCATTTACTTCAACGTTACCTTCTGTTCTTTGCTTCTCACTGTGGTTGACCCTCCTCACTCATTAAAACTCCACTATATCCATATCCCCTTCTCCTGCCGGGAACCTGCCAAACTCCTGCTATACAGGGATGAGCGAAGGTAGGTTTACAGTTATACAAAAAAAAAAAAAAAAAAAAAAAAAAAAAAAAATAATAATAATAATAAAATAAATAATAATACAAGAATAAATTTTGTGTTTTACATAATCACTAGTGCAAATCTACTTAGTCCCACCCTGTATTTACCCCCTGCTAGTATTTCACAGTACATTTTGCCTGTTATATCATTTACCTATTCATTATGGGACAGGTTAAAAATATTTAAAAATAAAAGAAAATACACATGGATACTATAAGGACAGGAGTCATTTATGCTTTCTTGATTCTATGAAGACTATTAAAAAAACACAGACACAGAAAAATACAACCACAAATGGGAACAAAAATACACAGTCCTTGAGATTATGAAGAGGAAATATTTGAAAGAGAACTCGCGATTGCTTCCTAATGAACCAGAGAATATGCATGGATAAACAAATGTCTGAGAGGAAAGGGTTGGGTTAAGTTTCTGAAAATGTGGCGGCCTCAGCCTCTGTGTCTCCCAAGTCATCCCATTTAATTCACAAAAGTGAAACGTAGTCCACACGTTCTGAGCAGGTGACCACTGGCTGGGTCACACCACTGGCTCTGTTTATTAGGAGAGAGTGATCTTCAGTTTATGAACTATGGACAAATCTACCTGAATTCATAGCTCTTCACATACTCGTGATGGTCTTCCATGTGACCTCCGGCTCAAGCTTGTCACCTGCAGGACCCCACCATGCATTGGAGTTTGTCACTCCAGCTCTGCCCTTTGAGCCACCACAGGACATTCCTTCTTTGATCTGGACTGAAACTTCAATTAAAAAGAGAGTTAAAAATTCCAATATTGGCTTTAATTTATATGTTTCATTTAATCAGAGAAGAAATTGTTGGGTCAGGAAGAGTTCCAGGGAGAGGCTGCCATTTACAAGCAGAATGAATACATTGACGAGTGAGAAAATTTCCTGAGTACATACACACGTCAGTGTACCCAACCTCCCATTGAGCTAATTCAGAACCTTGTTGATTGTCTCTAACAGAGCCCAGCAGACCACTGAAGTGTAAGAGCTCATGTGAATCTCATTTTCTATTTTGAAAGATATCTGGGTGGAAAGATGGAAAGAGGAAATCCATCATTTTTCTGCTTTTCCCAAATTAGCACTTCTGTGATTTAATTACTCTATGACCAATGTGGCAGATGAGAATATATACAATTTTTCTTTTTTCCTCGCAATCTTTAATAAATGTGAATCTGATCAAAACTTTACTTTCAAATATACAGGGTGGAGCAAAAGTAGATTTATACTTGTTTGTATGAAAAAATAATACAATAATTTATAAATCACATCCCGAGTATAATTGTATTTTGTATACTCACAACTGTAAACCTACTTTTCCCCCACCATGTGTGTATGTATGTGTGTGTGTGTGTATAAATATTGCTGATTTCCTCTGATTTTACCACAGATCTTTGCTGCCCACATCATGCTACCTGATAGCAGCATTTGATTGTATTTGGTCTTTTCAAGGCCAGGTTGAGAACTCTTCCTGGATTTCAGGGACAATTTATAATTGTTTCAAAACAAGCATTCCTCCTACATTTATAACTTGTGCCAAAATGACCACACCCCTTCAAGCTATAACGCCAAATAAATTATTGAGTTGGCTGAAAAATTTGTCCTTTTCCCCTAAGATGGCTCTTGTAATGCTTAGTTGTCTTTAATTTCATTCCAAACAATTGCATTCTATTGTATTGTGATGGCTGTCACATCAAAAAGGATCGAAATTGGTGGGCAAAAATAGGCAACATATTATGTTTTATCATTTCAAGAAAGGTAAAAATGCAGCTGACACGCCAAAGCAGATTTGTGCAGCATATGGAGAACGAGCCTGTGACTGATGGAACGTGTGAGAAGTGGTTTGTGAAGCTTCGTACTGAAGATTTCTCACTGGACGGTGCTCCACCATCAGGTAGACCAGTTGAAGTTGATAGCGATCAAATCGAGACATCAACTGAGACCAACCAACATTCTACCGCGTGGGAGACACCTGACACACTCAAAATATCCAAATCAATAAAGTTATTAGTGAATATGAAAAATGCGTCTTATTTTATGGAAAAAAACTGAACGGACTTTTTGGCCAACCCCATAGAACCATGTATCTGAAAAGATGTTATTTTTGTTGTTGTTCAAAAAACATCACCCTTGATACATATAAGTAAGTAAATTTCAAAGGGAGAGTAAAATGATGGTTAGGGAACTTGGGCACGGATGACAGTGAAGAAAAGACCTACGAGACAGCCAACGTTTTACCATTTGACAGAAGTTAATTTAGTCATTTTAAATGTCATTCTATAGAATGTCACTGAGAATGAGTAAACAAGTTAATTAGTTTGGTTTTCTTTGTTTCTTCTTGTGCTAAATCCAGCCAAACAAAATGTGATTCAAAAAGCAGAGAAATAAAGGACAGGGGGGAAAAAAAAGAAAAAAGCTGTTTATCTCCCCTAAATTTTTGGATCTGGGGTCAGTTCCGAGGCTGCTTGTAACGTGCTCACAGGAACATAAATTCGATCCGCATCAAAGGCTTACCACTCAGATTAACCACTTTTCGGAATCTCACCTCTTTTTAGTTTGAACTTGGAATCTCCTCCACATACGGACCACTAATGAGAAAATCCTTGCTTATGAATTCAGTTCAGAATGGGAGCCGTTCCCCCTCCCCCCGCCCCATCTCTCTTTTTGCATAATGCTGGCTTTGAAGTCAGGCAGTCCAAGAAAGTGATTGATCTCGCCCAAGTTCATAACTTTTTCAAAGTACTGCCGATATCATTAAATTTTAATTAACCCTTTGAGCTCCTTCTATGATGTAAAGATGAGGGAACATCAAAGGCTCGTGTGTTGGAGCGGTAGTGGTCTCTTCTGTGCTCACATTGCTTTTTCGGGGGAATATACCTAAGATGCAGATATTTCAATGAGGTTTTCTGGTTTGTGTGTATGTGCGTGTGTGAGAGAGAGAGAGAGAGAGAGAGAGAGAGAGAGAGAGAGACTGTTACACGGTCCTGGGAGTAGAGCTAAATTCTATTGTTAGTCTTTCAAAGCTGGTTATTTAAGCATTGCTGTGTTAAGTGCTTAGAAGCGGGATATCTTTCCACCTCTTCTACATAAAGTGTTGTAATCAAGGAGTCTGTTTAAAATGTCACTCGGTTTGTAGCTTCTTGTGTTGTTGTCCTTCACGAGCTCTCATTCCTAATTAACCTTACTGCCACTTTGCGACTTAATGTGAAATATTCTGCCCGTGGTTCTTGGAAAATATTAGTTATCTTGAAATCTCCTGGATGAAGAAACTGAGTCAGGAAGGGAAGCGTGCATTGCCAGTGGGATTCGAGACTGTTAGTCTGATTTAGAAAACAAGAGCTTTCCTTAAAGCTTTTAGCGGATATTGATCAAGTGCACACTCTGTGGCAGGCATTGCCTGAGTGTGCAGGCAGTACCCTTGCTCAACGCCCCTTCTAGCGAAGCAGAATTCATAAACTCAGGTGTTCTTATTCCTGTGCCTTTTATTCTTTCCTACAAGCACTGTTGGAAGTGTCCTGCAATGCCATCAGGTTCACCAGTGCCTTCTCGGCAACGGGAAGTGTTAGCAAGCGCAGGCAACCCAGGATCCTAGCGCGCTGCACATACTATTTGACATGGTGTCTCGTGTGATAAATAGAAACCGAGAGGCATGTGTGGTTGTTCACTTGTGTCTTGGTTTTTCCACACTCCTATTTATTCCCCTCCTTCTTGATAAAGTTTCAATGAAGTAATATATGTTGCGTGTTTGGTAGTATTATTATCTTACTACTGTGAAGCTTGGTAGTTTCAGACTTGTTTTTTAGATGCAGGAGAAGCTGGCTAGAATACTCATATGTTTCCTTTATTTGGATGCCCTTCATCTCCTGTCATTTCTCTTTGAATATAAGCATCTGCTAACCATGGTTTCCCCCTAATGGTCTAGGGGAGGAAAAAGATGTGATAAAACTTGTGGTCGCTCTACTTCTTCAGAAGTAATGATAAGCTCATTTCCAAAGCCCAAATGCACATTTGCCCCTTAGGGTCACTTTAATCAAGGCATTATCGCAGATGATGCCTGTCTCCCAAAATGAGATTTTGTGACCTACTGAAATGAACATGATCTGGGCTTGCATTTGGGGTGTCTGACTTAGTGACCTTTATATTTATGAGATTTAAATTAAACCTGCATGCATTATTAGGGGAAATTTGACAATTTTACCAATAATTAAAAAATAGTTCATCTCCTCTTTCCTTTTAATAGAATTTAAGTCAATTATAGTGGAGATATTTTTATTACTGGACTGTTAAATGCCTTAAAGAGTATAAGATGCAAGAAAAGGGCAATTTCATATTTTAAAGATAAAGTAGAATTCTAAACAAGGTAGGTGTTTTCAGGGGCTCAGCGTGTGGCTAAATGCAGGTGGCAGATGCCTCCAATATAAACAATGTATTTTGACTCAACTATAGATTTTTTCCTTCTTTTCCCTATATTTGAAGAAGACACTAGATAAATTGATGAGAGGTATCTGTGTTCTAGAAATGAGTGGAAATGAAGAACAATTTATATTTAAGTTTGGGTTGTTAACAGATGAGACTTCACATAAAGGCTTACACCCTTTGTCTAACCCACATTTTGTAGAGTTGAAAAACAGCCAATTGTTAAGTCAGAGTGCCATTTAATTTTTCACATCCTTTTAAAAAATCTCACATGCATTTTTCATATTGTTCATTATTTACAGATTCTTTTATGTTTGTTCACCATAGGGTATAAGATTAGTTACTGAGCAGAATCAGTCCAGGTTGCTTAGAAATAATATTCCAAAGCCGTCAATAAGAAAATTGTGAAAAATAAATAAACAATTAGAGTGAAAGGTTTAGAGCTATACCTTCCAAAAGGTTTGTTAATAATTAAATTTCTAGGGTTCTCGTATAGTTGTATAAGGTAGAAATAATGTCGGGGCACATGTGCAAAAATGCTCTTAAAATAGGTTTTATATATATGAAGAACATATGGTGATGTATGAATGCAGTGGCAAATGAGATTCACTAAATAATATACCCTTTCCTCCTTTTCTTTCCAATTTCTATGTTGAATGACAGCCAGAAGAGACGATGATTAAAGTTTTTCTGAGGGAAAAAAAAAAAAAACCAACAAAGTTCTGAGCTGTGGATTATAAATTGCTTTTCACTCTCTGCTCTTTGGCTTTTCAGATTCTTTTGTTCCTTGAGGGCAAAATGACATGAGTGTTAACTCTGAGTGACCTCCTGAACTGGATTAGGCCAGGCCAGCAGGAGGAAAGAAGTCACACTGTTGCTAACGGAAGCACGGGGTTGATTTCTTAATTAGTGGCTATATTTGAGTGCCCTGTGTTTTCCCAAAACAAACTTCTCTGATTTTGTTTATTATCATAATAATGTTACTGTTGATTTTTTTTCCTAATGCTGCTAAATAGGAGATTTCAGAAATTGCAACAGAAGCTGTAGAAACATTGCCCCGTTTATTATCAGTGACTCTATGATATACACACAAGTATTATCCCCATTTCACAGATTAAGAAACTGAGGCTCTTGACAGTTCACTACCTTGTTTGCAGACTAACCAGCTCACTAATAGTAAAGCTGGGATTCTTTAACCAAGTCTCACCTGGCTCCAAATCAATTTGCCATTCAGTAAAATCAGCTTAATATTTATAGACAGGCAAGCTTCTCTCTCCCTCTCTCTCTCTCTGCCTTTTTATTGCTGGTTCTTTCCCTCTAAAGCACTGCAATGTCATTGCTTCTCATTCCTTAATATACTAAACAAGTCTTTCTCCACTGCCCTAAACACCTTTTTTCCAAACAGCCTCTTCTAGTCATATGGTTCTGCTGGGCTGTGCGCTCAGGGTGCCTCCCCCCTCAGCGCAGCCTATTCTTCCCGAGATGTTCATGTGACTCAGGCTAAATTGATCCGGGTTGGCATCATCAGAAGGACTACTGCTTTCTTGTAGGGTGGCTTAGTTTATAAGCATCTTTCCTGCCTGATGGAGCATCCTTCTGAGAACACATTCAACCAAGGGTGAGCACAGACCTGGAAAAAGAGATAAGATTGAGGCTCTAGATCCAGCTGTGCTTGAAATGGGGCCATACATTTTTCTGGGACGTTAAACAAATGAAGTCCCCACAACCCCTATTTTTGTATAAGTTTGTTTTGTGTTTGTAATGCCTGTTGGTTTTGGCTGATACTTTTACTGATCTAGTAAAGCTTTTAGGGTCATTATTATTATATTACCTCCTTGAATGCTCACAGCATTCCCCTCTTCTTCAAAAATGTCCCTTAACCCCATTATCTTAAATTAGGCATATTGGCTTGAGTTGCATCAATCCACAATTCCAATAGATTATAACTTCTAAGACTGCACGGGCCAGGCCTTCTGCTTTCTCACTTATGCTGCTGAGAATATTGTCTCTCTTCCAATAAATTTAATTCAATAAATGTAAAACACCAGTCTCAGCACCGTAGCAGAGAGTGAAATTAATAAGACCTGGTGCCTACTTTAGAGGCATGTAATATCATTTTGTGGGAAGAGAGAGAGAGAGAGACATGTAGCACAGAATGGGATGCAAATAGCTTTAATACCGGCTACGGTAAGAACAGGGAAGAAGCAGCTCATATTTAATGAGCGCTCATTATATGCAAAGCTCACTGAGCCAGGAGCTTGAAATGTGTTATCTCCTGGAATCCTCAAAGTCACACTACAAGGAATTTTACACACTTTATTACCAAAGGAACTGAGACTCAAAAGAGGTCACTTCCCTGGGTCAGTTTTTTATTCCCGATGGTGTGTGTGGAAGCAGTACCACCTCTGGGAAGGATTTCTGGGTAAACCAGAGCAAAATGTTACTTCGGTTGTGCCAAAGGAGCAGGACTCGAGGCTGGTAATGACCCTGCTGGAGCCGCAGAGGAAATGCCACGTAGACGAAGCGGTGTCCAGTGAGGTCGTGCCTAAGGAGCAAGATGCAGCCAAAAAGAGAAGGTCGAGTCTTCAGAATCAAGTGGGCCGCTTCGCGAGGGCGCATCAGCCCCGGCAATGCAGACCTAAGGTTGTGAGCGAGGTGCAGGTGTTGAGGTAACTGGACGTTCTGACCGCAGGACTCGGATCATTTTGGAGGCTTCAAATCATGTAACGGGATCAGATACCCAACTGCATGGTTAAATAGGGGGAATGAGGGAGATCCCGCGCAGCCTGACTCCCAAGTCTTCAATCCATCGCACGTACCCAAGGTGTCTTTACGTGCCAGAGAGAAGTGCCAAGTGCTGTGGGAGCTCAAAGCGAACTGATATATTTAGAGATTCAGCAGGAGGCAGCTTAGAAATGAATGTCAAGGGATGTCTCAGACTTTTAACAAAAAGAGATAACATGGGACGAAGACCATTTGTGGCAGAGAAAAATAGCAACAACTTAATTTAAGTATGAGACATGCGGCATGAGGAAAAGATGTGAGAGTAAGTTCAAGATAATGCCCTAGGCAGGAAAAATAGGGTCTATCTTCAAAACACCTGTGATCTTGTGGATTACCCCACTCCAAAAATCACATTTATGGCTTTAGATCATGAGTCTTCATCTAAAGAAATTATGATGACTTTAGCTTCAGGCCTTCATGTTCAAAGGTGCTTTTGAGAATTCTTCTTCTTTTTTCCCAATTCTACCATATTAGAAAAATATGAATTAAAAACTTGACTTAAGACTCGGGCTTTGGGGTAAAAGCATGTGGACTGATTTTCAGACGAGATGTGGGTCATGGGGAAGCTTTTTACATTTTATTTCCTTTATCTATACCATTACAAGATAGTTGTGAAAATCATATATGAGAAGGCATGCTCAATTGTTTAGCAAAGTGTCATCTGCTAACATAATAAGAGCCTAATAATCGCAAGGAATTATCATTATTATCAACATCCTAAACTGATTATGTTTTAGACAGATCAAGTATTCTTCCTGCTTCTAATTAGAGAGACATACTTCAGGAACTGAAGAAGTAGAACTATATTTTGCATATTTAAAAAAAATCTGCATAGATCTGGAATTAAAATAGAGACAGTTTCCCATGCTATTGATATTAAAACCGAGACTCAAAAGTGTATACGACATATGCATATTACAATTTTCTTTGGGTTTCACAAGTAGATAATATTGGTCTCCAACGTCCCAGCCTCCAATATTTATTGAGTTTCCTTGCCACCTGCCAGCTAGTTGAAAAGCCAATGCGAAATTTTAAATATTTATATAAATTTTTAGCAATCTCACTTATAGCTTTCAGTTTCTCTATTAGTTACCTTTAAGCAAGGTCATGCTGCGGTAGCATGTACCTCCAAGTTATCCGTAACCTACAATCAGGATTGTTGATTTCTTCCCCATGATACATACTGCAGGTCTGCTATGGCTCTTCTCCATGAGGCTTGTTTTTTCCAGGACCCACACTGGAAAAGCAGCTCATAATTGAGATATTCTGGCTTGAGATGTGGGGAAAGAACTCTTGAAAAACATGGAAGGTCGTTCAAAGCTTCTGCTATCAAGTAGTAATATTCTGCTTCAGGTCATAGCTCTTTGGCGAAAAGAAGCGTCATGGCCTAGCTTGATGGCAATGGCCTGTAGATGTAAAAACCTTCCATGAGGTCGGTAAATGGTAGAGCCATATTGCTAATAATGCTACTTATGCCAACAAGACCTGAGTATTAGTGCTTATGGTTATAGACTGAGTTCCAGGATGGTCCCCTCTTCTCCCTGCTCCCTATGCATAACCCCAGAGACTGTAAGTATGATGGATTTTACTCCTGTGATTAGATTTTATTAGACAGAACAGTTAACTTTAAGTCTGTGTCTACAGCTCAGAGATAGAGTGAGAGATTGGAAGCAAAAAGGGGACAGATGGGGCAAGTTCTCAGTTGCTGGCTTGAAGGTGGAGAGGGCTGCATAGCAGGCAGTGCAGGCAGTCTAGTCTCTAGAAGCTGTGAAAGCCACAGAGTGACACCCAGCAAGGACATGGGGACCTCAGGTTTGCAACCACAAGAAAGTAAACCTTAGTTTTACCACCAGAAGTAACTGAATTTGGCCAAGAGTACCTCAAAGAAGATTTCTTGCCAGTTGCTGCAGAGAAGAACGTGGCCCTGCTGAGGCCTTGAGTTTAGCCTTTTGAGACTTTGACCTATTCACTCTATGCCCAGACTTCTGAACTCCAAAACGGTGAGCTCATAATTATGTTGGTTTTAGCCACTATATTTATGGTAATTTGTTGCACAACAATAGAAAACTTAGGCAATGTCAGTGTGCTAACTCGCTCTAGGGCTTTTAGCCAACGACATGCCCTCTCCAAGCCTCGACTTTCTCATATTTATAAATAAAATCTTTACTCCATATATTTCATATTGTTATGATAATCAAGATATGCAAAATTAATGTAAACAAAGTGCTACATACCTGTAAGGGATTGACATTATATAACATAACATAGCTTATCCATTTCAATTTATAAAGCAATAAAGTATAGGAATTATTCATTTTACTAAACCATCTCACCAAATTCAGACAAAACAGTCATGAGAGAATAAATAATCAGAGGAACCTGAGTTTGATTTTAACTCCACTATGGCAAAGCAATAAGAATGCGCACAATATACTTAATTGTGTTGAACCTCAGTTTGTTGAATTATAAAAAACACTTAAGTTCAAAAAGGCTTTGTTGTTGAAGATTAGAGACATCTACATTGTTCTCAGTGCAGGCGCAGGCAATGCACCTAATATAAATTTATGTCATCGATAAGAAAATAATTATTGTTTCCTATAAGGTGTCCCAAATATCTACCACATAGCTCTATACCCATTTCCTTTCTGCCCTGTTCTGGATCAGGCAAATTATCTACTGAAGTTCAAGCTCAAAGTGGAATCTAGGAGACCGTTGGACCTGCCATATCGACTGCAGGCTTCATCAGGTTGGGAATATTCCCCACGTAATGATGGGTTCTACATTAAAGTTCAGTGACCATTATGGATAAGCTCTCTTGAATAAGATCATTAAATAGTTCTTTATCTGTTGTTTAATGGCATCTTCCCTACAGATTTATTAGACTTTTGTTTTTGTTGTTGTTGTTCTTTCTTTTTTGGTACACTGCCTATTTCAGGGAGAAAATGTTCCACTAGTGCATACAGGCAGGATACAGATGAAGCACAACTGCCAATTGCATGTAAGGAGTCTGATGTGTTCCCATTCCCAAAAGGAATCTGAGGAGTCTAACGTCCAGGCATAGGAAAGAAATTCAGAAAATCTTCAAACCTTGCCTCCCTTCTGAACTGAGTCAGGTCAGGTAGCGATATCTATTTCACACCTGGAAGCATCACAAAGGCGGGTGCTTTTGTGGTAACTCGTAACTCCATTGTGGTCTGACCTCCCCAGGGCTTGTTTGCTTCCTGTTCCTTCTCAAGTTTCCTAATGCAGTTCTCCAGAGGCGGGCTCTCCCACTACAGTCTCTTGATGGATAATAAAACACTTTATTCTCTTGATATGTGTTTACAAAGTGGATAATTTACCAGTAAATCAGATATTTATTGAACACCTACCGTGGGCGAAGGATGTTGCCAAGGCACTAAAAAGAAACTCAGGCTTCTAAGATACAGTTCTTGCCATAATGGAAATGACAATTTGGTTGAGCCAAGAAAAAAGTCTCATGAAATTATAATTACCATTACAAAGAAATGTGCTAAATGTCTTTTAAAGTGTGTTCATCCGATCACGGGCAGCAAAATAAACTGGTGATTCTTTTATAAATGGTACATTTTGAGAAGTATGCCAATAGATAATAAATACCAAGTATATGATATAAAAAAATACTATATGGAACAAAAATGCAGGAGTATAATATGAACAAGTACTCAAGGAATGATGAATAAATGAGTAGATGAATATATGGAGCAGATATTTGAATAGGAAAATTAGCCAAGGTGATCAGAGAAGGCAATGGAAGAAATATGAATAAGTAATTAGTTAACAGAAAAATACCATAGAAATACTGTGACATTAATAATAATGTTATTATAGATGGGCAATTTTTATCTCTTTTTATTGCCAAAATTATCAAAATTGAGAGCCTGAAAGCATGGAACATTTTTTTAAAAAAGCATTTATAGTCATAATCTTTCCTTTTCTGAGGATGCATTAAAATAAAATAATGAAAACTAAATTATTAAAATATGTTTTAAAAAAACAAATGAAAAGAAACATGATACATTGCACAGTTTTCCAGGTTAACAATGTAGCTATTTCCTTGGAGTGAAAAGAATCAATTTTTTAAAGTAGTTTCTTTTTCAGGAATATATTTTTCCAACCTCAGATTTTTTTTTAATTTTAAAATTTCTCCAGCTATACACTTGCTTGGAGAACACACTGAAAGTAAGAACCTGTGACTTTGGTTTTTGTTTGATTTATTTTTTCACTTTGTATGCTTACATTGAACATTTTTCCGGAATATAATGGTACATTATGAAAAAACATTATACACACACACACACACACACACACACACACACATGGATATCTCCTATGTTGAAAAAGAATACTCTTTGTGAGCATGTGGTATCTAAATTTGATTTTCAGATCTGCATTATCCACTGATTGTAAAAATTATACATACATGTAAAAAACTAATAAACTCAGATAAAAATAATAATCTTGATTTCATCATAATTTTATAACCCAGAGGTAGTTTCTGTTAATCATTTTTTTATATCAACATTTCTTTATACATTCATTAAATAAAAGTGATATTCTACCACTTGCTCTTTATTTTTTCAAGTTTGCATATATAGTCTGGACATATTTCTAGAAATATTTTGTTCTTTAACAAGAAAAGAGACTTGGGAAAGGATATGAAGTGAAAAAAAGTATTACTCTACATGTCTGCAGGCAATGGCTGTTGAATTCCAACCCTAGTTGGTGGCATTCGTAGTGAATTCAGTACTTTTCCTGTGAGATCTGTTTATAGACCCAAATAATCAGCAGTGTTAAATCTTTTTAATAGTCTTACTAGTCACATTATTGTAACTTTCAGTTCAATTATTAAGAAATATTAATATGCTTATTGTAGTAGTCATACTATTAAAATGATATAGTGTCATTATTGTAACAGCCCATATCAGCCAACACCATTTTCTGGAATTTCCTAAAATGAAAACTGTTTAAAGACTTACAACATATCAATAATACATTATTCCTCTGAATGAAATTTTCCATGTGAAACTGATTTTCACATATAGATACAATATAGCATGGTGTTAAGGTATATCATTCAAGATAGCTACATTTTAAAATATTGCTGAAACTAAAATCATTTTGTGTGCCTTATTGAAATTATTAGATAAGGAATAAAAACTAACATTTATATTCTTTATGATTTATATTTTCTTATGATTTCTAGTTTAATGAAGAGTATTTGGGAAGTCAGAAGCAAGATGTTGGCATTTCTCCTAAAATTTTAAGAATCATTATGTTGATTCATTTGCCAAACTTTTATTGAGCACTTATAATGTTCTAGGACTTGTGCTGCAAGGATTAATCCAATGGTTCTTATCTTAGGCTGTACATCTTAGAAACAATTATTGTTTTCCACTAAAATACAACTTTTGCAGAAAACATTAAATTAAGAGATAATTGCCTAAATGCTTCAGTATCAATGTGTGTACTTCCTCATCTTTCAATTTACAAGCACCAGAAAGGAATAAGGATAATAAGATGACAGAAACCGTACAAGATTTGACAGAAAGTGACAAAAGAGAAGGCTGGGATTAGCTTGAGGGGGAAAGGCTGGTACAGTCGTCCCCTCATATCAGGGACAAATATGCTCCAAGACCCCCATGGATGCCTGAAACCTCAGATAGTATCAAACCCTATGTATACTACATTTTTTCTTACACATACCTATCATAAAGTTTAATTTGTCAATTGGGCACAGTAAGAGATGAACAATAACTATAATAAAAGAGAACAATTATAACAATATACTGCAATAATGGTTATGTGCATGAGCTGTCTCTCAGAATACCTTGTACTGTACTTGTCCTTTTGTGATGCTGTGAGATGACAAATGCCTACGTGATGAGCTGGAGGGCGGTGACTGACGCAGGTATGGTGACATCACGTGAGGCTCTACCTAAGGGGCCCTTGGACACAAATGCTGTGATACTGTGACAGTCCATCTGGGAACAGAAATGTCTATAAGCGACTAAGGGCAGGAGCATACACAGTGTGAATACAATGGACAAAGGGATGATTCACCTCCTGAGGCAGGAAGGCACAAAGTTTCATCATGCTGCTCAGAACAGCACACGATTTAAGACTTAGCAATTGTTTATTTCTGGAATTTTCCATTTAACATTTTTGGTCCACGGTTGACCATGGGAAACTGAAACAAGATCATGGATAAAGGGGACCTACTGTACTAGAACTTTCAAGTGTCACACAAAAGAGTTTTCTGTACTTTACACATTTATTATGTCTTCTATTACAGAATGAGAAATAACAGCTTGCTACATTCTTGGACCATTCTTTAGACATTAAAAATGCCTTCTGTACATCTTTCCTTCCTCACTTGGCTTCATCTACTCTCCATTTGTTCGTTTGCCTAATATTTAGATCTGCTGCATGCCATATGCTGTGCTAGCTAAATGCATAGAGTAAATAAAATGGGGTAGGAGGGAGAAATTGTTATTGTCTTCAAATTTCTTAAACCTAATCTTAACTTCAGTCCAATGGTGAGTTCAGTGACAGAGGACACATGGGAGCTATGGAAGGAAGAATAACCAGGATTAGGGAGATCAGAAAGGCTTCCTAACCCCCTGTATATTTCAAAAGGATGTCCTAGTAGACAGTTCAAAAACCACAGTTCTGAAATGAGACTGAACACACTTACATTAGTCATGATTAGGTAAGATGACCAGCTATCAATAAGTAAAAAGGCCAAGTCACTACTTAAAACGCTTTGTCAGGGTTAGGAAAATGTTGAGTCATGCTTACGTAAAAATGCCAAATCGTGTTTACCTAAAAATTCTGAGTTGTTATGTAGAAATCCTGAGTCACGATTAGCCAAAGATGCTAAGTCATGCTTGCCTAAACCATCGAGTGATAATTTGGTAAAAATGTTGAGCCATTGTTACATAAAAATGCCGAGTCATGACATGTTAACAATGCTGAATCATGATTTTCTAATGCAGTCATTGCTATGGAAGTGCTGAGTCATTATTGGCTAAAAATGCTGAATCATGATGTTCTAAAAATGCTGATTTGTGATTTTCTAAAAGTGCTGAACTTTATGGTCCACATAAAATGTTGAGTCATGATTCGCCAAAAATGCTGTTATAGTAATGTAAATGACAAATCAGCATTTTTAGTCACAATGACTCAGCATTTTAGGTGAATCGTGACATGGTGATTTTGTGAATCATGAGAGCATTTTTTGTAGCGGTGACTCAGCATAGCTCAGCATTTCACGATGGCATTTTAAGGAAATCATCATAGCATTTTAGGAAACCACTACTAAGTAATTTTTGTGAGTCATGACTCCGTTTTTTTAGGGAATCATTACTCAGCAATTTTTGAAACCATGACTTGGCAATTTAGGAAATTGTGACTCAGCAAGTTAGGAAATCATGACTCAGCTGTTTTAGCGAGTCATGACTCGGCATTTCAGGACATCTTGATTAGCATTTTTGGGAAAACATGACTCTGCAATATAGGAAACCATGACAACATTTTTAGAAAATCATGATGCAGAAATTTAGGAAACATGACTCAGCGATTTAGGAAATCATGATTCAGCGATTTAGGAAATTACGGCACTTCACTTTTAGGAAATCGTGACTCAGCAATTTTAGTGAATCATACTCAGCATTTTTAGAAAGGAGGAAAGAAAGAACAGATGGAGAGGAAAATAAACTAAACCAAAGTCTCTATGCTCAAAACCAACAATTGCTTTCTCTCAAATCAGAATAAAATTCAACCTCTTTATTGTGGCTCACAAAACTGCATGCACAGATGTGGTTCTGCCCTCATATTCTAGTGTTCAAGATGTCAAACAGCAAGGTCATTTGACACAACTACACTAAAGCAATCATAGTACTTGAATCACATGATGTTCTGTTGTACAACATTTAAGGAGCCTGAAATTATTTTGCTTAAATTATTTTGCTTGTGTGTGTGTATCTCGATAATGTTTTCATCATCCTACCGTCAACCATAATCAAAATGCTGACCAGGTATTCCATGAGCAAAAAAATATTCGGAATAAAGAAAAGATTACAATCTGGTACACGCTGCCATGGCAAGCCATGTGCAAGTGCCCAGAGACAAGAGAGAAGGGAGTTCTTTTTTAAAGGAAATTAAGGGGAAGAACTGTTATAAACACAGAACTCTGTTACAACCATCAAGTTTCTCTAGGGGTTTTGAAACTGACATAGGTTCTGAGAGGTCTTTTACGGACCCTCCCTGTCCTGGTTAAAGTCTATATCATAGATTTTGACAAAACCAAGCAGGGGAGCTCAGTGCAAAGATACTGAATGGATTACATATGCCATAACAGATAATATTCTAGATACAGAACAATATGTAAATACTCTCTCATATTAAAAGTCTCAAAATAATTGAGCAGGTGAAATATCCCCAGACAGTAAATATCCCCAGAAGTAAAATGTAAATTTTGGAAATAGAAATTGAACCCATTAGTTTTATAATTGTAGGTAAACCAAACAATAACTGGCAGAGATTCTGAAAGAAATTTTATTTTGAGGATTAAAAGGTTACTGGGTAATTTTTAGACTTTAAAATAGTTTTAAGGAACAAGCACAAATAATAGGAATAAAGAAGCTAGTAGATGTTGCAGACACAATGCAGAGGGTCTTCTGGAATGCCCAGGGTTTGGAAGGAGACAGCTGGTTTTGAACTTAGGATCTGCCACTTACTACTTGCAAACTTGGGCTAGTTCTTTTACTTCTCTGTGCATTGAACAGGTACAATGCATGTTAGAGCAGAGCAGACATTCAGTAGGCATTCAGTAGGCATTCAGTAAATGGAAGCGTGATCTCTATTCATGACATCAGCCTACTGCCTGGTGAGCCCTGGAAGCACAGATCAGGGAGTCTTTGTAGTCTTTGCCTGTCAATTTTCTTTTCTTTTCTTTCTTTCTTTCTTTCTTTCCTTCTTTCTTTCTTTCTTTCTTTCTTTCTTTCTTTCTTTCTTTCTTTCTTCCTTCCTTCCTTCCTTCCTTCCTTCCTTCCTTCCTTCCTTCCTTCCTTCCTTCCTTCCTTCCTTCCTTCCTTCCTTCCTTCCTTCCTTTCTTTTTCTTTCTTTCTCTCTCTCTGTCTCCCACTCTTTTTCTTCCTTTCTTTCTTCCTTTCTTCCTTCCTTCCTTCCTTCCTTCCTTCCTTCATTTCTTTTTCTTTCTTTCTCTCTCTTTGTCTCCCACTCTTTTTCTTTCTTTCTTTCTTTCTTTCTTTCTTTCTTTCTTTCTTTCTTTCTTTCTTTCTTCTCTCTCTCTTTCTTCTTCTTTTTCTTTCTTTATCATTATTAAAACTATTGGCACTGGGCAGAACATAAACTATATAAGCCAACATACTTTGCAAAATTAACCCAGAATATCAAATCCCTTCACTTATCCACAATAAAACATTATTCTTATTCAGACTGTTATATATTTAGGTTGAAAACAGGAATCTATATATATATATATTTTCATATATACTCACTCTCCTCCTTGCCCTCCCAACATAGAAAAGAAAGACCTCAAAAATACACAATGGCTTTTTCATTTTCTCTGTCAGATGTAAGTGTTGAAGGCTTTGTAATTTATGGGTGGTCAGGTGAGAAAACAGGTTTCTAACTTGCAACATCTCTGAAAAGACCAGTGTCTTCTCTGGCAGTGCTGGCTTCAAATGATCTGCCCAGTGAGAGCATCACAGTGATATATTCCATTCCATGAAAGCTGATTCAGCCTTTAGACTCCTACTGGGTCTTCAAAAAGTGGGTATAAAATAATAATACAAATAAGGCTGAAGTTTAAAGATTTAATCTAAAGAACATTTATTTCTGATCTCACTTCTTATTTCAGAGGAAACATGATGATTTTCTTTTTTCAAAAATATGTGTTATTTACTTTGGTGACTTTTCTTCTGGTGGGATCCAAGGAAGAAAGGTCTTGTTTTTAGTTTGGTGTTTATGATTATCTGCTTCATTTTGAACTTAACTCTCAGACAAAGGGTCAGGGTATTCTATTTTGTTTGGACCTGCAGGTGGCCTGTAAAGGCATCAGTTATTCTCAAATGCATTCTGACTCTGATAGCCATAAAAGTAGTTTTGTTCAGCAATCAAGCAGCTGCCTTTTTACCATAAAATATGCACATGGTATTTTTGTCATACATCTAGAAAGGAAGTTAAGTGTAAACTTCTGGAAATGGCTATAACCAATCTAGAATGCACTGGGTTAGGTATTTAGGTTTGATAATTCTTAAATTCGAATGGATTGAGCAGGAATGCTAGATTGTCCCCATTCCTGGAAGGGGAGACATAAGAATTCAGTCACTCACAAAATTATACTTGTTACAGAAGTTTGCTATAACAGTAGGTGACCAAGAAACCAAAAAGTTTATGGTGGCCTTAGGTTGTCTTCATGACACATAAATATGTATCTTCTATCCCTTCAGACTTTCAGAATTAGGATTGCATAATTTTGAATTAAGCAATGACTTCCCTAATCTAAAATAAACGACTAGTTTATTGCTTCTCTGTGGGATCACACATAACTGGTATTCCAGTGTCATTAGTATTATTTTTCACTCTACATAATCTTATGCTTGTATAGTAAAATATTCACCTTAACTTTTTTTAGCCTTATCTACTTAATTGTATAAATGAAAAAAGACATACGTTCTTTTGTTGTTCTATGATTTCTTGCTTTTGTATTTGGAGTGCTACTCCTAAGATTATTTTCAAGCAATAACTGAATGATCCAGATCCATTATACCCAAATATTTAGCATTTGAAGTAATAAGTTATTTTTTAAATTCCAACACTGCCATCAATTTTCAGTGCTATGCTCATTGATTGCTAAATACTCGTATATTTAGCTCCAACTTGTGTGTTCCTATATTGTGAACTTGATCTCCTTCTGTGTGTTTCCCCCTCCAGTACCAATTTGCTATTTCATTACAGCAATTATTACAGCCTTTTAGTGCAGGTAATTCCCAGCAGGGTTACCTACCTGCCATGTATGTTTATTTACGTCTACTTTTTATTTTAAGAATATTTAAAAAATATTTTACATTGAAATATAATATTATTTTGTCCTGTTACCACAAATTTTGGTTGATGTTTTCATTAGAATATTCATTGAATATAAAAACTTTTGTAAGAAATGTTAACATCTGTGCAATGTTAAACCTTTTTATCAAGAAATAAGGTGGGTGTTTTTTTTTCTGTTTATCTGTCTTTTCTTGTGTCCTTCAGTAGAATTTTAACATTTCTTTCACGTGAGCCATATATTTTTCATATAGTTTTGTTGCAATGTAATACATGTGATAATCTCATGGGACATATGCTTTTTTTAATCTATAAAAATTTATGAGCATCTCTTTTGACCTTGCAATTACACAGCTAGGAATTTACCTTGTAGAAATATTTCCCAAAGTGCATGAAGTTATTTGTACAAGTATGTTGACTAAAGCCTTGTTCATAATATTTAAAAAGTGGAAGCAATTTAAATGTATATCAGTGAGGGGCTGTCTAAAGGCAATATGGTCCATAATTTCATATAATAGAATGCTTGCATCTGTGAAAAATATTAAGGTAGATTTTTTTGAACTGACATCAAAAGCTTTTCAAGCTATATTATTAAATGAAAAAATATAAAGCACAGGGCAATATGTATAGTAGGTTGACATCTGTATAAATTTTGTATAAATTATAAAAGAATAATTACACTGCAATTTCCATAATAATTTTTATCCATAACCTATAAAATGCCTCTATTTCACTAGAACCCTATGTACGAATAAAATTTCCTAAGCATTCAGTATATTCCAGACATTATTCTAAGTATTTTTCATATAATAGCTCATTTAAACATCACTATATTATATGTGGCATGTTATATTTTCATTCCGATTTTATACATGAAGAAACTGGTCACTGAGGATAAATAAAGTGCTCTTGAATATATACTAGGAAGCAAGTGAAGGAGCTAAGAGTCAAAATCAAGATCTGCATCAGATTCAGTATTCTGGAGTAATGCATGTACTTCTTTTTAGAAATGGTATCTTTTGGGGGTAAGGCCTAAGTAGCGGGGTAAGGATCATTTTATTTTGCTTTTGTAACTTTCTGTTCTAATATTTACCTGGTGACTGTAATATGTTTTTAAAAAATCTAACATTATGTTCCCAAGTCTTATGCAATGGATGTGGATATTTTCTTTTGTTAAAATAATTTTTGAATTCATACAAAATGTTATAAATGCTACATTAATAAATTTAGCAGTAGGAGAATAATGCAGATACTTACCTGAAAGTCACTATTTTAGAGAAAATACATCTTGCCCTATGCAGGAAGGTCACTGGTAGTAAAAGTGGTAAAGAGAGAAACATGGCACCAAAGGGTGGTGGCGAATATGAGTCTTTCTGAGACCAGCCATCACCATGACCTTCTGAATTAAATCTTTTTCAATCTACTTTTGATCAGATACACATTATTAGCAATACATGGCAAAGCACCACTATACAAAATATTCTAAATCAATCTAAACTATAGTATTTGACTGTTGAACAGAATTATTATTCATATAGCATGATTCGTAACATTGTTACTAGTCTTAAGTCGTCACTCCTTTCCTGTAGAACTGGTGAGGTAATGACATTATAGAATTAGGTGAGATGTTGATAGAAATTTTATATGATGGGACTACTGGGTCATTGCATTGAAATAAATTTTATGAGCTACACAGTGTTTAATCGTTTCTCGCTGGTGTGAAATAAATGTTGCAGTTGGGATTTATCCAAGCATGGAGAGTATCAGTGGTACGAACTAACTCCCAAAGACTCCGTCACTTTCTCCTTTAAGTTATTCATATGTTACTTACTGTTCCAAAGAAGACTTAGATTGGATTTCCTGTGTATTACTTCTAAAGACCAGGGTGTACATGTGTGTGCATGAGTGTGCAAACATGCAGCTGCATGTATAACGGTGTGATGATATATGTAACAGGATTTGAAACGACAATTAAACATTTATTGCAAATTATAGGCTAAAATTGAGAAGCAGAGGAAGATGAGCAGCAAGAACCCCACACCCCAACTCTAGATAACTTTGCAGAACTTCCTCAGAGATGGATGGGGATGTAATTATTGCGAGGAAGGGATGGGATGGTGATTCCTAAAGAGCATGGAACAGTGAGAACTCCAGACAATGAAAGGACAGTTCAGGCCCTCTTTGTCGCATTTCCTTGCTGTGGTTCCTCCAGACACGACTCAGACTGAAGTCTGGCCCCTCAATAAACTGCTCACAGGCTAGACAATCTTTCCTGTTACACTGAAGAGTAGGGAAAGGCTCCTGGAAGACTGAAGGGCATAAAGTGAATTCTCTCCTGCCTGTCTCCGCCGGTCTAGGTCACCCCTCTCTCCTCGTCACCTTCTCTCTGGAAGCCTTGAGTTAGTTCTGTCCCATAAAAAGGCTGGCTTAGTCTCCTCCTGTTGGAAAGTCTGTGCCACATCATTATTCAGCAATCCTGTTTATATCAAAGAGCTATAGAATTGTTGACAGATGTGTAACACTTCCCAGGTAAGCGAGGTTCCCCCTTTTTTTAGCTGAATCTTGTAATTAAATAAGCGTGTGAAATGGCATGATTACTGCATCCACTGTGAGGAGAATCTCAGTCCTCCACGCTGCACATCCCATCACCAATCCACCTCCATTTACAATGCCATGTAACCGCCAGGACAACAAATCACCTTGGATGCAAATACCAAGTTCTCACACCAATGCACCTTATATTTCAATGCCTTTCATCTAATGACATAACTGCCTGAGATGTGCAAATTTATGATAGTGCATATACCCTTGATGATGCTCTAAAAATAGCTTCATTTTCTCTTTTTTTGGAAGTCTTTGTTGCCAAAATGAAACAAAGAGGATTGATTAGGTATAGTCCAGAGAAACAGATCAAATCGTTTACTTACTTTTTCAGGCAATGGTCGTTTTTTCCCCCCTATACCCTGCAGATTAAATTCTAAATCCCATGATCTGACTAGAACCTACTTTTCTGATCTTTCCTACTGAATATCTCTCCTCTGCATGCGTATGCCGTAATTGAGAATGAGTTGATCATTAACATCTGGGCTTCTCCTCCAGCCTCAGCACAATGGCACACGACATCAGCCAGACTCTTTGCTGTAAGTTATTTTCATACTTTGTCCATGTTCTTCTTAATTCAAAAATACCACCCCCTTGTACTTTGCCTACCAAATCTCTCCTGTTTCTTTAAGGCCCAATTGAAGTGATCCTTCCTCCCTTACACCCATGGTAAGAACTCATTCTTGCTATAGAACATATTAGTTGTCTTATATCACTCTCGGTGTCATAACAAATTTTGTTTTATGCAATATCCAATATATTTCGTATATCCTTTAACAGTTAGTACCATACCTGGCATACATAGATGTGTGGAACTAAAGAGGTATGTCCAATTGGTGATACTGCTGACACATATCCATAAGTTTATTAATATTTTTAACCTCTAACTGTATGCTAAATAACCATAGTTGTATACCTAGCTACAGATATATTTTGCTACCATTTCAGTTAAAATATTTAGTGGGAAAAGTCAATTATTTTGAAAATTGAAAGTCACATTTGTTTGGAGGAAAAAAAAAAACAAGAGTAACATCTATCACACAAGTAGCTATTGTGACAGACTTCGCAGATGACTCTTCAGTGGGAAATTAAGAAATCTTCACGTTTTAGGAACCATTAACATTTCGAAGCTACAGAATCCTGAGGTCAGCAGTAAGCAGTCGAAATGGTACTCATGAGGATGTCAGCACATAGCCCAAAAGCAAATCTCTTATCCCCTTACCATGAGAAACAGCCTATTTAGTAGTTATGGTAGTAAATTTTAAACTCCCCTGAAGAAAAGGTTGACAAATTGAATTATGAAGAAGAGCAAAGAAGATTAAATTACCTGAAGAAGAGCAAAGTCTTGGGAGTAACTCTGTAACAACCTTCAGGCCCATGAAGTTTCATTAAGTAGAGTGTAGGGAGAACACAATGAGATGACATTGCTGAATTTGCAAACGTTTGGACTATCTACGTGTAGTGTCTGAAGGGGGTAATTGTTGCATGGGGGGGGTGGATAAAGGGAATTCATAAAAGTTTAGCATTAAGGAGCTTTAAGATCAGCCAATTCCTCATCCTAGAATCATAGGGCTATCAAGTCAACCCTTCTTATTTCTGAGATTAGCAGACTGACTCTCAGAGGGCTTACTTAAATAAAGTTAGGGCATCGCTTCAGATTTTAAAATTTCAAGTTATTTAATAAGTCTTGCACAAACATAAACTTGTTATTTCAACTCCCTTGATTATTTAGTTATTTATTTTTATTTATATAGTTTTAATAATTTGTTTATTTTTTAGAGAGAGGGGAAAGGAGAAAGAGAGGGAGAGAAACATCACTGTGTGGTTGCCTCTCACGCCCCCAACTGGGGACCTGGCCTGCAACCTACTCATGTGCCCTGACTGGGAATCGAACCAGCGACACTTGGCTCACAGGCCGATGCTCAATCCACTGAGCCACAGCAGCCAGGTCCCCTGATTTTTTAAAAATAAAAACCATCTGAACATTCCTGGGATGAACACAATTTTTTTTTTTTTTTTTGCCTTTCTTTATTGTTCTTTTACAGTTGTCCCAAATTTCCCCCATCGCTCTCCACTGCCCTGCCCCCCGCTCCCAGAGTCCATCCGCACCCCGTTATCCACGTCCACGGGTCATTTATACATGTTCCTTGACTAGTCCCTTCTTCTTCTTTCCCCTTTATCACCGCTCCCCCATCCCCTCTGGTCACTGTCAGTCTGTTCCCTGTTTACATGCCTCTGGTTCTATTTTGTTTGTTTGTTTGTTTTGTTCCTTAGGTTCCTGTTATAAGTGAGATCGTATGGTATTTGTCTTTAACTCCCTGGCTTATTTCACTCAGCATAATAATCCCCAGTTCCATCCATGCTGTTGTGAAAAGTAGGAGTTCCTTCTTTCTTTCTGCTGCGTAGTATTCCATGTGTACACGTACCACAGTTTTTTTAACCACTCATTTACTGATGGGCATTCAGGCTGTTTCCAGCACCAGTGGATTGAGTGCCAACCTGCAAATCAAAAGGTCACCGGTTCAATCCCTGGTCAGGGCATATTCCTAGATTGCAGGCCAGGTCCCCAGGTGGGGGCATGTGTGAAGCCACCAACCTCACGCCAATGAACACAATTTTTAAATGGTATTTTTCCATTTAAAAATGAGTAATATATATTGGGTGAGCTCCATCTTTGCTGCTTATCCTACTTTGGTTCACGTAAGGAGATCAGACTACAGTTGCTTCTGCAAGTTCTTTCCGTGGATGATAGATAGTTTACAAACTTCAGAATTAGATACTCATGACCTTATCTCCCAGCCAAGTCCACTCAGCATAATTAAGCAGGGTGTAGAATGGTCAGTTAGGGTATGTCTCTCCATGATGTAAGGACTCTTTTGCTTAGAATCTTTCAATGAATAAAGTAGACCCAGAGAAGGAAGATACCTGTTATACTCAGAGTCTTATGTCAATACACTTCTTTAATATATTACATTTCATTCTGTAAATACTGATTAAGTTAGCATATAGATTAAAGTCATCAACAGTATTGCCATCCTCAAGGAACTCACTAAACTACTCATTTACGAATGATTTATGGGGTAACTTTCCCACACTGGGAATTTGTTAGTTCTTGTACTGAAATATCATTACAGTGAACAGGAAAACTAAATATCATGGATGGAGGATATCATATACATTTTCTCTAGTAAGACAAGGGGACAGAAGAAAATTTTGATGGGGTTGATATGGTGGTACTCAAACAGTGTACTGATTATTTTGTATTTATGAGCCCGTTACATATGAAGAGACCCAGTCACACCAAGCTGCAAGGAACCTCAGGAAGCTGTGGAGCTTCTATCTCCAAATCTAAGAATGAGCCCAACTCATTACATGCATTTATTCATACATCAAAACAATATTGGATGGTACAATTGTTGGAGGGGAGAAAAAGAATGCCTGTGTTTTTTGTTTGTTTTGTTTTTCATTATTTTTCCCCACTAAAAATTTTGTTTGTTTGTTTTTCTATTACAGTTGCCCCACTTTTTTCCCTACTGCTTCCCCTCAGCCTGCTCACCCCTTCTCCTATAGTCAGTCCCCACCCAGTAGTCCATGTCCATGAGTCATTTATACATGTTCTTTTACTAGACCCTTCCCCTTCTTACCCTCTTCTCTCCCTTCCTGCCCCTCCTCCCAGAGAACGCCTATGTCTAAGAGGTACAATTTCTCAAAAGACAGAAAAGGATTCTTATGCTCAGAAATTACATTTGAGCAATGAACCACAGGACCAGGGAAGGGTTTCAGGAAATAGAATGTATCCTGGAAACAGAACAGCAAGAAGACTTTGAGGAGATTAATATGAAATAAAGTCAGAGGCATAATGCAGAGGGAAATTACACAGGACTTCGTACATGATTGTTAAGATCTCAGTTTTCTTCAGACGTGAATTGAGAAAATATCGGAGGGCCTTAAATAAATAATTGAATTAAATGCCTTCCATATTACAGGGATAGCTCTGGCCACTGTCCTAAAACTAAACTGAAAGAGGATGGACATAGTAGGCAAATGCAGAACCACAAAAACCAGTGGGAAGACTTAAATAATCTAACTAAAAAATGTTGGTAGCTTGGAAGAGAGTAGTAACAGTGGGCAGGCGGGGAAGGCATATGTATTAAAGGTAAAAAAAAAAAACAATGAGTTTTGCTATGGATTGAACGTGAAGTGTGAGAAAGACAGAAATCAAGAACGACCCCAAGGCTAAAGGCTTGAATAGCTAGAAAGCTGGGCGTTGTCATTTGATGAGATAGAAACCTTATGGCAACAACAGGATTAGGAGAAAAGGCCACAAGCGGAGTTTTGGATGTGACGCCTTTGAAATGCCAGTGAAATTTCACAGAAGAGATACCAAGTGGGCAGTTAGGTGGGTGACTCTGAGATCAGGGGACAGGTTCAGGTTTGGCAGAATTATAAGGGCGGAAGATAGTATTTCAGAGCACAGTTCACTCCAGGAGACCGAGTGGGGACGCCAAGGGAGCAAGTTTATGGTGAGCGACGAAACAAGCTTCAAGGACTGAACGCTGAGGGTCTTGAAATTTGAGGGGCTGGGAAAGATTGAGAAAATGGACGGGAAAGATTGAGAAAATGGACTGGAAAGAAGCTGGTTATGGAATATGTTCAGGCACACTTAGTGTCATGGGAGGTATTGTTGTTGTTTAAATCCCTAATACAATTTTTTTTTTAAACTTCACATGATCTTAAAAATTTAAACGCAAACTCCCAAATCATTCTCATCATGCTTTGATGAAAATTTTTTATTCATATTAGGTCTTGCAAACACAGGAATTCAAATAACCTGTTAAGTATTCGGTAACCTTTCTTTCAAACCTGGAATTCAGTCGTCATTTTATTAATTAAATCAATGAACTCCCCATGTACCCAACAGAGTTACCGCTGACTTCTTAAACTTTATCAGGAGGTGATCCCAGGCACAGAAATTCAGGCAAAATTTAAATCCCACAGGCAAAAGAAAAACACAACTTCAAAAGTTTTCTAAAGGCCAACCATATCGTCAAACCTCTCATTTCAAAGCCTGATGAACTAGGGTAATTGAAATATTCATGTTAATGGTGGGTGTTGAGCATATTTAAAAAAAAAAAAAAGAAAATAAATTGCCAGTCTCTGCCTTCGTAGCCTCACTCAGTCACAGTTCGTACAAGGGGGTGTGTAAAGAGTGGCAAGGAGGGAGATGTATCTGTCTTTAACCTCTTCACCCAGTCAATCACCTGCGTTCACTAGTTCTTCTGGCTCCCTGCTAAACCCCCTTTGGAGATACTGTTATTGTGTCGATATCAAACGTCGCTGTTCACCTCAACATGGAAGGAACTCCCAACAGCTGGCTCTTTTATTTTCTCTCTCTTTCTGTCCATCATAAATATCCCCATTAAATAATCCCATTCGAATGCCCCAGACTGTTTTCCTATTTACATTCGTCTTCCTTTTCCTGTTTCTCCTAGGATGTGTTCCTTCCTGTTCTCTTTTTCTTGCTTGGACATGTGATAATGTTATCAGTGTAACGGGAAAATTGGGGGTTTATCAACTCTTTTTTTTTCCCACTTATATTTCATAAAATTGTGATTTCGTCTTTATCGGTTCATGTTCCTCCTACTTTGTTGTTTCCTTTTTTTTCTTAGTTTTCCGTTCCTTGAATCATGAGCTTCAGATGGCAAATTTCAAGTTTTTTTCTTATACACTGAGAGGTCCTGGGTTTACTGCATGTCATGGTGTGCTTTTATTTAGAGATTTTCCAAAATTTCAGGGATTTTTCTTCTCCGTGGTAATGAAGACTCATGTAAATGTGTGTTTTCAGGTGGATACATTTATTTTTTACTGATATGTTCCTGATCATTTATTGTTCATTTTTAATTATGCTGCCTTCAAATCATGTGGCCTTTATGATCTCTGCTCTTTGAGACTTCTTAAAATTATCCTTTGTGTTTTAATACATCTCATATTTTGTTGGTTGTTCCATGCATGCTTAAAACAAAGTAATTTGATGATTGACTATAAACACAGAGAACTCCTTTAGACATACCTGGTTAATAATAGTAAGCCAATTCTCTGTTCAAGAATAAAATATTTATTTGACACTTAAAATGGCCAAACTGGAGCCCTGGCTGCTGTGGCTCAGTGGATTGAGCGTCAGCCTGTGAGCCAAGTGTCACTGGTTCGATTCCCAGTCAGGGCACATGAGTAGGTTGCAGGCCAGGTCCCCAGTTGGGGGCGTGAGTGAGAGGCAACCACACAATGATGTTTCTCTCCCTCTCTTTCTCCTTTCCCCTCTCTCTAAAAATAAATGAATAAACAAACAAACATGAATAAATAAATAAATTATTTTTAAAAAAAAGAAGGCCAAACAGGAAAAGCAGTAAATATATTGCAGCAAACAAAACAGGTAAAGTTCCTGTTTTCATTGAGTTTCATCAGAAAATATACAATTAAGAAGATAAATCTTTACGCATCAACACCTGATAAATTGAGTAGACAGAATACAGTAGGGCAAAGTGGATGGAGAGTACTAGGAAGGACTACCCCAAGGCTGCTCTTTTATAAAGATGACATGAGAGCCAGAGCCTGAAAGAAGTGAGGTACAACTTATCTGGGCGATGTGTGCTCCACAGCGAGAAAGGCAAGTGCAAAGGCCCTGAGGCCAGAATCCTAGGCATAATCCAGGAACAGAAAGGAGGTTGCAGTGGTTGGAGATCCTTGAGTAAAGGGCAGATGTTGAGAGGGGGTGGTGGGCCGACCCCAGAGTGGCTGGAGTCCTTTGGAAGCAACATCAGCTTTTACTCTATCTAAGTGAGGAGGAAAACCTTTGATGATCTCTGAACACAGAAGGGCTGTGGTCTGACGGGAACTTTTATTAAAAGAATCAGGCTGTGGCAGGGTTGAGAACAGGCTTAGATGTGGGGAAGACCTGAGCAGGGACATCTGTGAGGCCCTTAGGGGGTTAGGGGACATTGAAAGGTAGCTTAGACTAGGGTGAACATTCAGGGGAGTGACTGACAGTGGTTAAACTCGGGATGTGTTGTGAAGGCAGAGTCAGACTTTGAAAACAAACTGGGTACGTGGGGTGAAAGCAGGAGAGGACAGAAGGATGATGCCAACGTTTCTGGCCTGAGCGATGAAAGTGAGGGACACCTGGCCATGGAGCAAATTGAAGTGGAAGAAATCTGGTTACTTTTACACATTTTAAATGTGAGTGGCCAGGGCCACATAGTAGAGGAGTGGTTACGTAGCAGTAGGCTAAAAGAGACTTTAGATCCAGGGAGCTATCTGGATATTTGAGATTTGGGGAGACTATTAAAGAGTCACGGGCCCATATGAGATAACCGAAGGAGTGAAGATAAAGAAGATGAGAGGGAGGAGGCTGAGCGGTCACAGTGTCGGGCACCTCTGTGCTTGATCGCCAAGGAAAGGGAAAAGAACCATTCAACGAACCTAGGAAGTGTTCCATGAAAAAGTGTTCCGATATTGTGCTTTCATGGAATCCCGAGAGCTGTAATAGTCAGAAAACGATCGGCTCTAGCATATGCTCTCGGTGAAGGAAGATGAAGACTGCAGAGTTCCCGTGGGATTTATCAGCGTGGAGGTCATTGGTGATCTTGGCAAGAGCTGATGATGTGAGTGATAGCGATGGAAGTGAGTGGGTTCAAGGGAGGCAAAGATGTAAATGTGATACTTTCTGAGGAATTACTGCAACTCCTTGGAATGAGGTAGTATGTGGACTGGGATGATTCTGAAAGGCAGAAGAGTGAAGCAGAGCCTCTGAGTAAGCCAGCAGGGTTTGGGATCTAGGCCACTGGTGAAAACTGGGATTGAAAGAAAAGAAGACTGTGACTGGCTTTATGTCTCTGTGTATTTCAGAAGATGCAAGGTACCCATCTGTCTGGCTGTGGCTGTGTATTTTCTACCAGAATTGGGCTTGAGTCCTTGCAATTACGTTCCTTCTCCTCCTCCCTGTATCAGAGAGAAGGCTAAAGAGCTTAAAATCTGTGTAGCTCCCTTACCTGTTTGATAAGCCCACTTTATGGATGTGTTGGGGAAGGTCACCAAGAAGATGCGACCACAGGTTTGACCTGCCAGCTAGATCCAGGGAACTGGAGACTTCCCCCTCCCTCAGCTAGGCTTGAGATATAAATCAGATCTCTCATTTCAAAGCCTAATGAATGTGTAACTAAACCTAGATAAGGTCCCCTTCATATGTGACTATCTCCAGTTAATGCCTCTTTGTAATCTTTTTAAGGTTTGAAGGGTAGGTGTGGAACTTGGTACCTACACTCAAGAGAATGATCATTTAGGATTATTGTTACTTGGGGTATGAGTTCATTTAAGTTACCTTCAAGGCTCTAGTTTTCATAACAAATACAGGTTTACTATGTTAATAAAAATAAATAACTAAATAGGAAATCACCATTTGTCTTATGAAACAAGCATTGCAACTAATCTAGGTCCTAGCAACATAAATAGATTTTTTAAATAAATATAAAACTTGGAAGAACTTCTCATTTTTTAAAATTATATTTTATTAATTATGCTGTTATAGCTGTCCCCATTTTTCCCCCTTCCGGTATTCTCCCTCCTGAGACAATCCCCACACCTCTGTTCACCTCCATCCCTCTCCTTCTGTGTCAAGAATCAGTTGCAATACTAAGCATATTTCTGCCTCTTCCAGTTCCAACATTCTCTGACTTTTTACAAATGCCAGCAGTCACACAACACTAGGAGAATCTTTTGAAATTCACTTTCATTGTAATATAGAATATAACTGCATTTATTCTGCTTCTTGATCTTAAAAAGCTTGTATGGTTCAAATTGCAAACCCAGACAGCGAGGGCTCATTATTTTGAATCACAAACTGAGATAATTTTATATAAGAAAATATAAGGTGTGGCTGTAATGGATGACGGAGAAGGGCCAAAGATAACAAAAGAATGATGTTAAGGTGGTATCATAAGGCAGGGCCAGAGCAACGGCAGCTGATTTTATTTAGTTGGGTTTTTGTTTATTTCTTTATTTTACATTCAGGTGTCTTATGTTAAAACAAGTAAGTGATTTTTGAAAAATTGGCTCTTAGGGACAGAAAAATAGATACAGGAGCTCATCTATGATTCACCTTCATTTTGCTAGTCTCAGACCATGCTTAGTAATTCCTCATATTGTAGAAGGATTAGATTGGGTAAACAATATGTCTTCTCTGATTTCATATTTTAAAACATTTAATATTTGAAACCAAACCAAGAATCCATTTCAAACACCCATAACTTACCAGAGGGTAAACTTCACATCCCAAAGATCAGGTTGTGTGGTTTATTTTTTATAGACCTTCAGGGATGATCTACATATTTGGTTGAATTGCAATATTACTTTTCAGATTTTCAGTATAGTCACGTAAACTATTCTGGCTTACTAAAAGAATTGTAAGTATATGAAATATGTTTATTAAGAGTCATTATTTGTCCTGACCAGTGTGACTCGGTTGGGCGTCGCCCTGCAAAGCAAAAGGTTGCCAGCCCATCTCTGGTCAGGGCACGTGCCTGTTTTGCTGGCCTAGTCCCAAGTCAGAAGAAGCAACCAATTGATGTTTCTCTCTCATATCGAGGTTTCTCTCCCTCTCTTTCACCCTCCCTTCCCCTCTTTCTAAAAATAAGCCAATTAAAGATTTCTTAAAGTCCTTATTGAGTCTAAACCACTTGACTATCATATACTGGTTGTGCTTTAACCAAATCAGACAAGACATGGAGGCATCTTGGAACGCGTCTCTAGGTCCCGTGTCTTTAGGTCCAGATAGGTCCAGCGAACACTGGGGACATGAACTTCTTGACATTTCAACTGCGTGATTCACCTGCTATTCCGGAGTCAGTAAACCAGAGGCAAGCTCGGCCAGGCTGCGCTTGGGTATCTCACACTTATACCTTCGTCACCACTTACGGTTCCAGGGAAGAATGCATTCAGGCTCCCCATTGCTGCTGCCTCTCGGGACATGATTAGTGTGGGAGGCCTCCCAAGTGAGCGTTTCACTGACAGATGATTTTGTTGCGCCCCTTCTCCACGGCGTCAATATCCGCTAGTCTGCGGAGGATTCACTGGAGTAAACACCCCGCAGTCACTGCTTATGAATTGCAAATGTGTCACAATTATGGCCCTCGAGGTACGAAACACATTATTTATCGTGATTTGCAGGGCCCGTTTTTATTGGGAATGAGCTTAAAACTGCCAGATTCATTAGCTCCTTGAGCTACACTGGTCCTATCCTTTGTGTGTTTGTGCATTAGGCGTCCTTAATCAGAGGAAGACGCTTCCCAAATTTCTTTTAAATTACACAGAGTGGGGAAGGAGGTATGCAACACGGAAGGCTTGTGAGAAAAACTATAAAATACAAACGCCAAGAGTGGATTCGCATTAAAAATTGCTTAATGAGCAATAAAATGCTTCCGTAGTGATTCCAAGGGATGCCCAGCATGGGTCCGAGAAGAGGCAGAGTGCTCCAGCAATTCCTCTTGAGAATGGCACAGTTTAGAGAGTCCAATTATTTTCTGCTCTTTGGGCCCCCGTGTTGGATTGTCTCTCTTGTTTTTTTCCCCTGTTTGAAGTTCGTAACAGTAAACTGATGTTGAGATATTTTCCAGCAAGGATGATTTCAGGGGTTGTTACCTTGTCTTTTGCATAAAGACCACAAGGAGAATCTCATAGCGGGACAAACCGAAGGAAATTTTTCCAGTGACAAGAATATCATACACAGAAAAACAGAAAAAGCATAAAGTATAAATACACTTCAGGACACCCTTCAATGTTTTTTTCATTGAGAAATAATAAAAGATGTGGATATATTTATATGTATAAAAATATAATTCTTTATATATTTATACAATTATATTTCTTATGTATAAATAATATATATGCATATGCTTATATATAAATGAGATAACATTTACAGTAATAACTTAATATCATTGGCACTTATTCAATAAACACCCATGATGCCAGCTTCTGCAGTGATTCTGGGGATGCAGTGACAACGTAGACTCAGCTTTTCACCTCATGGAACTGGTAGTCTAACTGGGCTGTGAGAAGGTTGTTAAACAATGACACAAATTGATACATAATTGATAACGGTGGTATGAAGGACAGGTGCTTGTCATTATGGAAGTGTGCAGCCAGGGGGCATGGACTGACTTGTTTGGGGACTCTCAAAATAATGCTCATCCTTTGGGCCCTTCCACTTAGGTCTGGACTCCTGAATCTGTTAGTGGATTAACTTGGTGTATCAGAGGGGCTGAGGCATAAAAAGAAAATTCTTGTTTTAACTTGACCTATCTTCAGGTGCTCTGAAGACCTACTTCCCTCCTCGGACAGTTAATTTCATGGGCTACTGTGCCTAGATGTCACATCATCCTTTAGATATGATTAAACATTTATAGGAATTTGACTTCATGCAAAGCACATTGTACTCCCTAATGTGGGTGGGCCTGATACAAACAGTTGAAGGTCTTAAGAGTATGTTTGTACTCTAGGGTTTCCTGGAGAAAAAGCAGTTCTTCCTTAAGACTTTAACATGGAAATCCTGTCTGAGTTTCAAACCTGCTGGCCTGCCCTATGGACTTGAGACGCAAGGCTCCAATGTGGACCATATTTGAATCACCAGCCTGCCAGGCAACCCTATAGATATTGGACTTGCCAGGCCCTCCCTCCCTTTCTCTCTCTCTCTCTCTCTCTCTCTCTCTCTCTCTCTCTCTCTCTCTCTCTCTCTCTCTCTCTCTCTCTCATATGTATTCATCTTCTATCGGTTCTTCTTTTCTGAAGAACCCTACCTGATAAACTACTATAAAATAGATTAAATGGATTACCTATATTTGGCTTTCTTAGAAGAAAAAAAAAAAAAGGAAGAGATGAAGCTTGATGTGTAAGTAATTTAACACAGAGGTACTTCCACTAAGAAAACAATAAAGGAATGGAGAGAAGAAGGCAGGGAAGGGAAGCGTCCCATCAAGGGCACTTTCAACCAAGTCCTAATCTCAGCCAGGTTTTATGGGGAGTGACTTAGCCCTGAGAGTTGGTCTTACCTTGAAGAAAGGGACCTTAACTTTCCGATTTGGCTGCAGTCGAGTCACTGGGGAAGGGTTCTGCCGGCTTTCTGTGCTACTGGGACAGGTCGTTAGAAACCATGTACACAGACATTGTGGAATAATAAGCTGGGTCTGCAGGAATGTGAGTGAAGCCTGAACCTTCCCGTTACGTAGATGGTTAATAACTTTGGTTGATGTTGCCTAAACTGTGCCATGTACCAACTGTTTTAATGTGCAGTAGCAAACCATGCAGTGATAGATTAAACCTAGAATTTAATATGGTTAGAAAAGAAAGAAAGAAATAGTCCTCCCTTTCCTTCTGCCAAAGAACAGGAAAGGAGTTGTAGGTCACACCTCATCGCAGTAAATCAATCAATAGTGGGCACCTGACTATGTTCCTACCTCTGTACCGGATGCTGAGGAAGAAGCACAGATGGTCCCGCCTCCCCAGAATGTGACAAATATAGAAGGAAAATGCACATAATTCAACTCATTATCTTAATGACCTTTGAGCCGCTTCTTCATGTATGATGTGGGGATGGTAATGATATTTGTCTCATGTGACTGAAATCAGAATTAAATGCATGAAACATGGTTATCCCAGAGAAAAGCCACATAAATGAAAACTATTTCTGCTTTTATTCTTTTGGATGGTAAGCTCCATGAAGTCATGGATCTTGTTTGCTCACCAACTTTTTTTTTTTTGGCCCATACTTTTGCATAATTCCTGACTCATAATAGCCATTTCATATGTTTCAGTGAATGCATAGGAAACATTAACTAATATAACCCCTGAAGTCTCCTTTGCTTTTTGTATTATCTAACATTGTAACTTCCTTTAAACATGGGTTTCTCAAGGTCAAAGAGTTAGTGATAGTTGTAAGTTATCTACAGCTGGCATTTAATGGTAGGTAATAATATCTGAGTCCTTTTTATATATGAGTATATTATTCTTTGGGGATGTGTCTATTGCTTATTAGCCCATAGGGAAATGTCTTAAGTGTGAGGGAAAATAGGGGACATATGGGCTGCAGGTACTTGCTGAGCTGCTCATTAAACTATGTCGCTGGAATATTGCCAACTATAGTTCGATTCAGAATTTTTAACCAGCCCTCGTATTCTCTTCTCATCTGCAAAGTTAGTAGCTATATACTGTCATCCTTGTCTTCTGATTGCTCTAATTATAGTTAATTAAATAGCCTTCCTGTACCTGTAGCTAGGGCTACACCCCAGAAAAGGAGCTATCTGAATGTTCCTTCATCCATTCACTTATTCTTCCAGGAATATGTGTATCTCCCTTGTGCTAGTCATTCTATACTTTGAGAATTTTTAAAAAATGAGTAAAAATTTCTCCCCATCAGTGATCAAAACTTGATAGTGAGGTGTGTGTGTGTGTGTGTGTGTGTATGAGTATATATTTAATTTCGCTTTTGTGGTATATAATAAATAAAAATAAAGTTGGTGAATAGATCTTAAATATACAATTTTAACTTTTGCTTATGCATATAGACATGTAATCACTCTCTATATTTAAAAAATAGTATTCTAGAAGATTCCTCCATGTCTCTTTTCAGTCAACCATTCTTCTTCAAGAGAGAACAATTTCTCTGAGTCTAACACCCTAGGTTAGATTTACTTGCAAAGGTACATTTCAACAGGTTATTTTGTTACTATATGAAAGTACTATACATACAAAGACGAGTCCAAGGATATGTTAGATCATAATGGAGCATAAGAGTACATAACTAAAAACGTAAATCTATGGAGAGGTGGTGACATTTCAATTCCAGAATTATCTAGAAGAATTGGCAGAAACCAGTGAAAAAGTGAAGAAAGGGGGACTTCCATGCATAAAAAAATGACATGTACAATGAATATTCTGTGTTTAGTAGGTGGCTAGTAGGATTATTTTTCTAGAGAGTAAATTCAGTGGTAAGAAAGACGTAGGGGATAGGTAAGTTTTAATCAGAAATAAAACTTTCTGTAACACATTAGGAGTTTAAATTGTATGTCATGAGCTGCCAGAGTCCAGAAATGGCCTGCTTTTTAGATGGGGAAGAAATGTGGAAAGGAATTCTGTGAGGGTAACTCAACCAGCACAGAGGCAATATTTCCCATGAATAAGAAAATAATTATCACAGCCATAATACCCAACTGGCAACTCTACTGTCTCTTTCTGATTAATATTTCCCCCGGTCTGCTTTAAAATTCTAATTGCACAGTATGTAATAGGAGGTATTAGAGAATTTACAGGAGAAGAGATTTACATGTTCAAATGATTTGAGAAACATTAAAAACAGCCTATCTGAAAGTTAACCTCTATTATGCAGATTCCTAAACTGAGCAGGTTAAGCTAAAATGTTGGTTATTGCCGTAAGTTCAATCAACTCTGTTAAACCAGAGGTTTCCGCTCTGGGACCTAATTCCAAAAAATCTTCAAAGGTAGTAACATAAGAAGGTCTGTCCTGAAGAAGTCTAGCCATTGTTAATATAATAACAGTGATTTGCCTGACATTGATGTAGCGTGGCAGCCAAGGAACGTGTACTGGGCTGTGCATCTGTGAACAATGACGACTTCACTGTACTAGTCAATGGGGGCAGTATTTGCTGCAGAGTGAGCATGTGTACTATGTGGCCATCACATTCAAAATGACTGAGTGAGTAGAGCAACAGATCTGCATCAAATATTGTGTTAAGCTTGAACAATCCTCCATGAAAACTATTTGGATGGTTCAGAAGGCTTTCAGAAACAATGAGATGAGTTCAATGCAAATAAAATGTGGCACAAATGCTTCCAAGATGGTAGAGACTCTGTTGAAAATAACCCACCTTCTGCAAGGCCTGCAACAAGCAGACACCTGAGAATGCTGAACGTGTACGAGCTGCAATCAACAAAGATTGGTGACTGACAGTGCAAGTACTTGAAGCTGATCTGGAGATTCTAAAAACTACCGTGTCTGAGATTTCAATGCTGGATCTAGGCATAAAACAGGTCATGGCAAAATTCGTTCTGCAGCTTCTGCTACCAGAGCAGAAGGGACCTTGTGCTGCAGTTGCTAATGAGACTTGATTCAAACCACTACCAATGAGGCCAGGAGAACTGTGTGAGGACCCAAGGTGCTTACTTTGAAGGAGACTGAGGCATCATTGTCCTGTGTACAATGTTTCTTGTATCTTGTATCTTCTTCAGTAAATATCTTTCTTTTCCATACTACATGGGTGGATACTTTCTGGACAGGCCTTGTATTTCTTCATATTGGAAATTGTCCTGACAATAAGATGTTAAAAGAAGACAAGGCTCTGTGAAGGAAATACTCCAAGAACGGCTCCAGATACTACTTCAGGAACAACAGGCCTTTTACAGAAAAGGAAATCAAAGCTCTGGAAAGCTTTCCTGTTTGATGGCATCTGGTAACCAGAATTCTAACCCAATTTCATGAGGAAGCTGTATGTAGAACCTAATAACTCAGAGAAATCATTAATCAGGGTGTGGGAATGCTAGAAGGAAGTCCAAATATCGTCCAGTCTGATTAGATATGAAAATGATGATAGCAGCTTGGAGATACCCAGGCATTTCCTCAGTGGGCCACCCGGACTCCACACCCACAACCTTAACTCCTGAGAAACAGAATGAACACTCGACTTCCAAGTTTCTGACACCTGGCTTCTGAGCTCTCTTTGTTCTTTTAGGAGGATTTATCTACTTAATGTTTTTTTTTTTTTTCCTTTTTATTTTTTTATTTTATTTATTTTTTTTTTTATTTTGGTTTTTCAATTACAGTTGTCCCCTTTTCCCCCAATTTCTCTCCCCCACCCAGCCCACCCCCTCTCCCGCATTCATATCCCTCCCCATTGTCCATGTCCATGAGTCTTTCATACAGGCTCTTTAATTAAACCCTTCCCTTACTTATCCCCCTTCTCTCCCTCTCCCCTCCCCCCTATTGACTGCTATTCTGCTCTTTGTTCTATTTAGTTCCTTTGTTTGTGTTGTTCTTTAGTTTCCTGTATTAGGTGATATCATATGGTATTTTTCTTTCTTTGCCTGGCTTATTTCACTAAGCATAATTCTCTCTAGTTCCATCCATGTTGTTGCAAATGGTAGGAGTTCCTTCTTTCTTTCTGCTACATAGTATTCCATTGTGTAAATGTACCACAGTTTTTTGATCCACTCATCTACAGATGGGCACTTAGGTTGTTTCCAGCACTTAGCTATTGTAAACAGTGCTGCTATGAACATAGTGGTGCATAAGTTCTTTTGAATTGGTGTTTCAAGATTCTTCGGGTATAATCCTAGTAGTGGAGTCGCTGGTTCAAAAGGCAGTTCCATTTTTAATCTTTTGAGGTAATTCCATACTGTTCTCCATAGTGGCTGCACCAGTCTGCATTCCCACCAACAGTGCAGTAGGGTTCCCGTTTCTCCACATCCTCGCCAGCACTTGTTGCTTGTTGATTTGTTGATGATGGCCATTCTGACTGGTGTAAGGTGGTATCTCATTGTGGTTTTTATTTGCATCTCCCTGATGGCTAATGATGTTGAGCATTTTTTCATGTGTCTATGGACCTTCTGTATGTCCTCTTCGGAGAAGTGTTTGTTCAGGTCCCTTGCCCATTTTTTAATTGGGTTGTTTGTTTTCTTGATGTTGAGTCGTATCAGCTCTTTATATATTTTGGAAATCAGTCCCCTGTCTGTGATGTCATTGGCAAATATGTTTTCCCATATGGTTGGTTTCCTTTTCAATTTGCTGTTGTTTTCTTTTGCTGAGCAGAAACTCTTCAGTTTGATGTAATCCCATTTATTTATTTTTTCCTTTATTTCTCTTGCTTTAGGAGATGTATCCGTGAAGAGATTGTTACGTGAGATATCTGATATTTTCTTGCCTATGTTTTCCTCTAGGACTTTTATGGTGTCACGGCTTACATTTAAGTCTTTGATCCATCTTGAGTTTATTCTCGTGTGTGGTGTAAGTTGGTGGTCTAGTTTCATTTTTTTTGCAGGTCCCTATCCAGTTCTCCCAGCACCATTTGTTAAAGAGGCTCTTCTCACTCCATTTTATGTTCCTTCCTCCTTTATCAAAGATTAGTTGACCATAGAGGCCTGGGTTTATTTCTGGACTCTCTATTCTGTTCCACTGATCTATATGTCTGTTCTTATGCCAGTACCATACTGTTTTGATTACAGTGGCTTTGTAGTATTGTTTGATATCTGGTGTTGTGATTCCTCCTGCTGTGTTCTTCTGTCTCAAGATTGCTTTTGCTATTCGGGGTCTTTTTTGATTCCATATGAATTTATGGAGTATTTGTTCTAGGTCTGTGAAATATGTCATTGGTATTTTAATAGGGATTGCATTGAATTTGTAAATTGCTTTGGGTAGTATGGCCATTTTGATGATGTTGATTCTTCCCATCCAAGAACATGGTATTTGCTTCCATTTATTTGTTTCTTCCTTAATTTCTTTCTTCAATGTTATGTAATTTTCAGAGTACAGGTCTTTTATCTCTTTGGTTAAGTTTACTCCTAGGTACTTTATTTTTCTTGTTGCTATAGTAAATGGTATTTTCTTTTTTGTCTCTGTCTCTGCTATTTTATTGTTGGTGTACAGAAATGCCTTGGATTTCTGTATATTTATTTTGTACCCTGCGATTTTGCCAAATTCACTTATTATATTGAGTAGTCTTTTAGTGGAGTTTATAGGATTTTCTAGGTATACTATCATATCATCTGCATATAATGAAAGTTTCACTTCCTCTTTCCCAATTTGGATTCCTTTTATTTCTTTTTCTTGTCTGATTGCTGTGGCTAGGACTTCCAACACTATGTTGAAAAGGAGTGGAGAGAGTGGACAACCTTGTCTCGTTCCTGAGTTCAGGGGGAATGCTTTCAGTTTTTGTCCATTGAGTATGATGTTGGCCTCAGGCTTCTCATATATAGCCTTAATTATGTTAAGATATGCTCCCTTTATTCCCATTTTGCTGAGTGTTTTCATCATAAATGGGTGTTGAACTTTATCAAATGCTTTTTCTGCATCTATTGATATGATCATGTGATTTTTGTCTTTCATTCTGTTTAGGTGATGTATTATATTTATTGATTTGCGAATATTAAACCATCCTTGCATCCCTGGAATGAAGCCCACTTGATCATGATGTATGATCTTTTTGATGTGTTGCTGGATCCTGTTTGCCAATATTTTATTGAGGATTTTAGCATCGATGTTCATCAGTGATATTGGCCTGAAGTTTTCTTTCTTTGTTGTGTCTTGACCTGGTTTGGGGATTAGGATAATACTGGCTTCATAGAAAGAGTTTGGGATTTTCCCTTCTTCTTGGATTTTTTGGAACAGTTTGAGAAGGATAGGAGTTAGTTCTTCCCTGAATGTTTTGTAGAATTCGCCTGTGAAGCCATCCGGTCCAGGGCTTTTGTGTGCCGGGAGATTTTGGATTACTGTTTCAATTTCCTTCTTTGTTATTGGTCTGTTGAGACTTTCCACTTCTTCTTGATTCAGTTTTGGAAGGTTGTATGTTTCTAGAAATTTGTCCATTTCTTCTAGATTGTCAAATTTCTTGTCATACAGTTGTCTGAAGTAATTTCTAACTATCATTTGTATTTCTGAGGTATCAGTCGTGATTTCTCCTCTTTCATTTCTGATTTTGTTTATTTGTGTCTTCTCTCTTTTTTTCTTGATTAGACTGGCTAGAGGCTTGTCGATTTTGTTGATTTTTTCGAAGAACCAGCTCCTAGTTTCGTTGATCTTTTGGATTGTTTGTTTAGTCTCTATGTCATTTAGTTCTGCTCTGATCTTGATGATTTCATTCCTTCTTCTTGCCCTAGGCTTTGTTTGTTGTTGTTGTTCTAGTTCTTGTAGCATTGTGGTTAGGTTTTTTATTTGAGATTCTTCTAGGCTTTTCAGATATGCCTGTATTGCTATAAACTTCCCTCTCAGGACTGCTTTTGCTGTGTCCCACAGGTTTTGGGTTGTTGTGTGCTCATTATCATTAGTTTCTAGAAATTTCTTGATTGCTTCTTTGATGTCATTGTTAACCCATTCATTATTTAATAGCATGTTATTCAATCTCCATGAGTTTGGGTGTCTTTGATTTTTTCCTCTGAGGTTGATTTCTAGTTTCAAGGCATTGTGATCTGAAAAGATGCTTGATATGATTTCAATTTTCTTGAATTTGTTGAGGCTTGTTTTGTGACCTATCATGTGGTCTATCTTTGAAAATGTCCCATGTGCACTTGAAAAGAATGTATATTTTGCTTCTTTGGGGTGAAAAGTTCTATATATATCAGTTAGATCCATGTGGTTTAGTGTGTTGTTCAATGCCTGTATATCCTTGGTGTTTCTTTGCTTTGATGATCTGTCTATTGTTGATAATGGAGTGTTGAAGTCCCCTACTATGAGTGTGTTGTTGTTGATATCCTTTTTGTGGTCTTCTAGTATTTGCTTTATGTATTTGGGTGCTCCTATGTTGGGTGCATATATGTTTATCAAAGTCATATCTTCTTGATGGATTGTTCCTTTAAGTATTATGAAATGTCCTTCTTTGTCTCTTTTTATTGTCCTTGCTTTGAAATCCATTTTGTCTGATATGAGAACTGCTACCCCGGCTTTTTTTTCCGGTCCGTTTGCTTGGAATATTTTTTTATACCCCTTTACTTTCAGTCTGTGTAAATCTTTTGTTTTGAGGTGTGTTTCTTGTAGACAGCAAATATGTGGGTCCTGTTTTCTTATCCATTCCGTTACCCTATGTCTTTTAATTGGAGCATTTAATCCATTTACATTTAAGGTTATTATTGACGTGTATTTATTCATTTCCCTTTGTACCTCTGTTCCTCTCCTCTCTTGTTTTTTCCTAGAACAGTCCCTTTAGCATTTCTTGCAATGCTGGTTTGGTGGAGATGTATTCTTTCAGTCTTCCTTTGTCTGAGAAACTCCTTATTTCACCTTCTATTTTGAATGAGAGCCTTGCTGGGTAGAGTATTCTTGGTTGTAGGCCTTTGTTTTTCATTGCTTGAAATATTTTTGACCATTCCCTTCTGGCTTGTAATGTTTCTGTTGAGAAATCAGTTGATAGCCTTATCGGAGCTCCCTTGTATGTTATTTGCTGCTTTTCTCTTGCTGCTTTTAGGATTCTCTCTTTGTCTTGGAATGTTGCCATTTTAACTATGATGTGCCTTGGAGTGGGTTTTTGGGGGTTCCTCTTGATTGGAACTCTCAGTGCTTCTTGGACTTGCATAGCTTTTCCTCTCATCAGGTTCGGAAAATTTTCTGTCACTATTTCTCCTATCAGATTTTCAATTCCATGTTCCTTTTCTTCTTCCTCTCGTATTCCGATGATCCTTAAATTATTTTTCCTAATGCTATCCTGTAATTCCCTTACATCTTGTTCATATTTTTTCAATCGTTTTTCATTTTGCTGTATTGTCTGGGAGTTTTTCTCTACATTATCTTCTAACTCACTAATCCGATCTTCTGCTTCGTTAAGTCTGCTTTTGACTGATTCTACTGTGTTCTTCAGTTCAGAGATTGTATTCTTAAGTTCTTCCTGGTTCCTGTTAACAATTTCTATGTCTTTTTTAATGCTGGTGTAGTTCTCTGCCAGTTCCCTGTAATTTTCTTGGAGCTGCTGGTAACTTCCTTGAAGGTTGTCATAGTTGATTTTAAGGATGTCGAGTATATTGAGCTTCTTTACCACCATTGTTTTGAATTCCATGTCTGACATTTGGGCTATGTCTATTTCGTCTATCTCTCTTTCTGAGGATTCCTCTTTTCTTTTCATTGAGGGGTTATTTTTGCGTCTTACCATGTTGGATTCTTTTTGTTTTTATTTATTTATTTATTTATTTATTTATTTATTTATTTATTTATTGGGGGGTAGTCTGCTTTGACTTCCCTCCTTTGTGGTGTAATATTCTTTATCGAAGGTCTGGGAGTTTCATTGGTGCGGTCTCTTTGATATCCTGAGCCTGATGGTCTTGAGTTACCCTTTATGTCGTTTGTTTATGCTGTTCGGTTATATTTCAGATGTTCTTTGATAGGATCTTCCTTCTGGCTACTTGGTTGAGAGTCACTCTATCTGCTTTGTCTTGAGTTCTTTTGTGGATATGCTGTTAAAGACATAAACACACAGCCCAGGCAGGAGACCCACACCCTCAGAAAGTATCCCCCACTCTATCCTGCTATCGTTAGCCAACTAGCCCGTATTAATATAAATGTAAAGAGATTTGAGCTTTTATACTCTAAGAAGAATAGATACGAGTTGTTTTTGGGGAGGAAAAATATAATTTTTGATAGAGGGGTTGATAGATTAATAATAGTTGAGACTGTGCAAGCCAGTTAGTAATATTTACATTGTATGTTAAGAAAAATAGAAGAAAAGGATAGAAAAATACTTAGTATAGTAAGAAAGTGGGATTGTATTGTATTTGGGTTTATATAGTAATTATATTGTATTATTTAAAGTAATAGGGGGGCTAAGCTAGACACACAAACGAATAAACCACTATTAAAGAGAAAGGATGAGAAGGAGAGGTTATATGCAACACGTTAGAGATAAAGTTTGTTATTATTGGAAGAGGTGGAGGAAAAACACTCCCCCAAAAAATCCCCAAGAAAATAGAAGAAAGAAAAGAAGAAAGAGAGAAAGAGAAGAAAATAAAAAATTTACCACAACCCCCCCAAAAAACCCCAAAAGGTTAGCAAGAAAGGAACAAAGAAAGATAGAAAAGAAAGAATACAGAAGAAAGAAAAAAGAGAGAGAAAAAAAAAATTGAACCAAAAAAAAAAAAAAATATATATATATATATATATATATACACCCCCCAAAACCCCCCCCAAAAAAAACCCCAGGAAAAGAATAAAGAAAGAAGGAAAGAAAAGAAATTATTAAGAAGAAAGAAAGAACAAGGGAGAAAAAATTTGGGAGAAAAAATTTGGAGAGAAAAAAAAAAAAAAAAAAAAAAACGATGTTTTTACTCCGTTTTAGCCTTGGTGTGTTGCCTTCTTTTTCTGGGTCCGCAGCTGGTCTAGTGTGGCAGGTCAGAGGTTCTTGTTCTTTTGCCGGACTGGTGTGCGCACCCGGTTGCCGCTATGGTGCGCGCCCGCGGTTGCCGGCACGGCGCGCTACCTTGCTGCCCGCTGTAGCCAGTTGAGGTGCCCTTGCGCGCAAGCCCCTGCGCGCTCTGACGGCCCGAGAGTTTGCCCCGCGGTTGGAGCCCACTGCTGCCGGGCCGCGGTGGTTCCCCGTTCGTGCCAAGGTGTCTCTGTCCGCGCGGGCGGCCCGAGCGCTTTCCCCGGGATTGGCTCCTTCTTTCGCTGGGGCACGGCAGTTCCCCGTTCGCGCCGAGGTGACCCTGCCCGCGCGGACGGCCCGAGCGCTTTCCCCGGGATTGGCTCCTTCTTTCGCTGGGCCGCGGCGGTTCCCCGTTTGCGCCAAGGTGACCCTGCCCGCACAGGCGGCCCGAGAGCTCCCACTGACCCCGGGCTGAGGTGCTTTCACGCTCGCACGCTGCCCCGTGCCCTCAGTCCCGCTGAGCCGAGCTCCGGGAGTTGGTCTCTCGCCTCTTAGGGCAGGGCCAGGGACACTTGCGCTCAGTGGAATCGAGCGTCCGTGGGTCGCTGCCTCTCGCTGTTCCCGTGCTGCAGCCGCCCGCCTTCCCTCACCCGTCTGGGCGGGCACAAACAGAGCCTGCGCTAGTGGTCTGCTTTCCGGCCTGGGGCCCTGCGCCCACGGGAGCTGTCTAGGGGTGTCTGTGCACAGTCCTCTGCGTGTTCAGTGGGCCCTCCCTGTGCCCGTTGGGGCACTGATCTTATGTCCGTTGGGGAATGTCCGAGGGACGCCTGGACTCACGGCCCCGCGCACCTGGGCCAGTGAATGAGAGCACTTCCCTATGTGCGCCCCCGCGACCCAATGGTAGGGTTGAGGAGTGGATTAGCGCGCCCCTGCGCCTGGGCTCCTCCAGAACGGCCTACCACACCCAAACTTTCCTCCCGTCTCCACCATCCACTAGAGAAAAATATAAAGGAGAATTATGTTCTCACTTGCCCGGCAGCATGCTGTCTCCTGTCCTTCAGCGCCAATGCCACTTGGTCGAGTCCCGTCTCTGCCAGCGGGCAGAGATCCGCTCTCCGCCTGACTCCTCTCTGGGGTAGCCTGTGGTCGCCAAAAATCCTTTGTGTGCTTCCCGCCACAGCTCGGGCAGCCGCCACAGCTCGGGCAGCCGCCCCAGTCAGGAATCCCGTTTCGTCCCCTTTTTCTCCGCTATCCTCACTAAACAGGTTGTTCCCAGATGGATTTTCTCTAATCCAGCAGTGCCTTGGCTCAACTCCCGCCAATGTCCAGCTGCTCACTGAGATGTTCTGTCTGCAATTAGACCAAACTGTAGACGGGTCTCCGGAGCCTAGAACCGCAACCTCTCCTCACTCCTCCGCCATCTTACCTCCCCTCTACTTAATGTTTGCAGTTTTATTCCTTGTTAAAAAATCATTGACCCATAATTTTAACACCATAGAATCTTAAGTTATTTAGAACAGTAAAGAATAATACATACTGGCTACCAAGTCTCATCCAACCTATTTATTTTCTCGACAAGAGAACAAAGTCAGTATTGTTACCTAATTTTTTTCCAGTGTGGCCCAGCCATATACTAAGATTCATGCTGTGTTCTCTTTGTGATGATCTTAGTTGCTCAGTTTATTTGCCAATCTAAGCTCAGTTTTTATGATTAGCAATTAAAGCAGGTCTCTTGCTACATTCCAGGTGTACCGGAATGATCACCAGCAAATCCTGCTTGCAGTAGGTATTCTCAGAGTCAGAAGAGAAGTAAATGTTAATGGATGATATAATTAAGATTTACTATTGTAGTGTGGCCTGAAACTGTTGGCTGTGACAGGGAGCACACGGTAGAAGAGTGGTTTGGTTATTATAGTTACCATATGTGGCCATCGTCTTGGAAGAGCTGAAATAAGAAAGTGAATGTCAACAAGAACACCAATCCTGTGATAAGTGTTTTTCTGTTAAATACATTGAACATGTTTATGTACCATGCAATGCATGCAAAAGAGACTCTATAACGATGTCGTCGTCAGCGGCGGCGGCAGCCGTCCGTCTCGAGAGGCGATGGTGTAGCTTCTTAAGAGTCTATCTGCACCGCCGAGAATGGCTGTGCAGTCCGACTCGGGAGTGACACGGTATCTGTCTCCTCCCGTGTTGAATCGACATCTTGCGATGACGCTGGAGTGTCCTCTCCAGTGAAGCTGAAGCTACAGAGCCTGGGCAGGGTGATATGGAGGGTCTGCTGTTGCCCATGCAGCAGACCCCCCCTCTCTTCGCAGCTGAAGGGTCCAAGGGAAAGACGGAGTCGATACAGCTTGGCTTCAGGTGCGCCGCAGGAGTTGCCGGTGTTGACTACAACGTCAAACCGCCTTAGGGATTCCGGCTCCGGATTTTCTGTTGGGGTTTACTCCCTTAGCCTTTCCCCTGAAGAGGTATGCCGCAAGGCAGCGGAGGTTTTTTGGAGTCAGAGTTTTCCTTCTCTGATGTGCCCTGACTGGAAGATCGAACCAGCGACACTTAGCTCGCAGGCCGACGCTCAATCCACTGAGCCAATCCAGCCAGGACATATAACGATGTATACTTTTATTTATACTTTTATTGAACATAGGCACATGCATGTATACATACATCTGGTGTGTATGTGGCTTTCAATTTCTATCTTTATACAAGAGCGTGGTTCAAAAGTATGTTTTCTGCTAAAACGACTGAAGCTTGATTCCCAGCACTTTGCTATCTTATCTTCTTTCCCTTCAATCTCTCAGTTAATAGGATTTCTATAAAGCAGCCCCACAGTGGGTTTGGTAGCTCAGCAGATTATAGTCTGCGGGCTTTCATCCTTGGAACCTGGTTCAAATTCAGTCCCAACCAAGATGTCCAATAATCTTCCATGGACGGATAGCTCTCAAAGCGTATGAAGCCCATGTTATCTTTGAGCCTGATTTGGAGCTATACAGTATTTGCACCTGTCCTAAAACGTGAGGTTTCATGCGTGCAACTGAGAAAAAAGTATGAAATGCTTTTTAGGTTGTGGACCTGTCTACCATTTCAAAAAAGCTAAGGATGTCTGAAAACAAACAAGTTTTCTTGTCTCCAATGTGCTAGGAATATCCAAAAGTAAAGTAATATTAATATTGCATGTTTTTACAACCCCCTTTGCACAAGGATCTAAGAGTAGCTTTTACTGTCTTCTTATACCAGATTCTTATACTCTTAATATGAAAGCACAGGCATGGACTAATTATAGAATTATTTTAACATTTTATGCATTTAATTAAAAGCCTGTGACAGTGTTTCTTTGTGTCTGCACTGCATTATACCCAACAGGCCTGAATGGCAAGTTCCAACCCACCAAACTTCTCTTTCTTTTCTTCGGCATTCAATGACTTCCTAGTCAGTCAGAAAAATGTGTCATTGGTAGGCACTATATTTCTTTTGTCTCGGAGCATTTAATTCATTTCCCTCTCCTTCCCCCATCTTTTGTCACTCACTGGAGTGCCTTCCGTCTTCCTCTTTGTCAGTGCCCCTTATCCTTAAAGAACTGACTGAATACCTCCCCCCTTACACTGCGTTCCTGCCTCGTCCATCCACAATGTCTCAAACTTTTCTAAGGCAGATCAGACAGAGCACTGAATTTGAAGTCAGGTAACCAGCCTTCTATTCATTTCTATTTTACTAATTAGCTGTGTGATCTAGAGCAAAACGTTGATGAGGAAGGTGACAGTGATAATATAATAAAAATAATTATAATTATTTCATGACTACCTGCTAGATCTAGGCCTATGCTGGATGTTGTTGTTTTGTTTTGTTTTGTTTTTTCCCGTAAGCCTAATTTCAACATGTCACCATAAATATATGAACCTAATATTCAACTCAGAAATAATTTATGTGTAAAACTCACTAGTCCCCTTTATAGAGAAGGACACAGAAACTTTATGTTTGTCAAGTCCAGAATTCAGCCCAGTTCAACCCAGTTCTGTTTGATTGTTTTATCTAATGGTGACCCTGCTGGTTCTCTCCTCTTAATCTCTTTGAGTGTCACCTGTCAAACAATGAGGTCTCAACAGATAATCATGAAGTCCTAGATTGGGAACTGTAATGGTTTTATATATTCTTGTTTATTTTCACTGAACCATATAATATTCCTCTTGGAATACTTATTACAGATTAACTCTCTCTTCTTTCATGGATACATATATAGAATGTATATATTTATATATAATAGCATCAGTGCTGGATATTCAGTTAAGTTTTTTTCCTAGACAAAACACAGATTTTTAAAATGCATAGCCTACAGTATTTTATTTGCGCTAAACGCAGAAATAAAACACTCCAGAACTCACTTCATTAAACAATTTACTCACCAAGAGTTAGAATCCTACCTACTTTGAAGAAATTTTTATTTTAAGAAAGTAGAATACCATATTTAGCAAAATTTCTATAAACTAAAACTTAAGAGATAGTTGAATGTTCTTAATGTCTTTGTTCTGCACAATCCCAATACCATGAACTTTCAAACCTTTTAAAATAGGACAGGATTTAAAATGACATATAAATGTGAAAGAAAGTATTGTCTATTACTAATTATAAGCAGATTTATTCAGAATGAATAATATCTAAAAAATGTTCATGACCTTTTATTCCCCCAAATGATAGAGAAGCTGGAACGGCTAGCAAATTTTCCATTAGGAATCAACAGAGTGTACAAATCTATTCACAGTTCAGTAGTTGCCACAAAGATGTTAGGGTCCACAAGACCTAAAATATTTGATATCTGTCCCTTTGCTAAAAAAACATTTGCCAACCCCTGGTCTAGAGAAGAAAAAATAGACATTGACTAAGGAAATGCATGCAAATTTAATTTGAATAAAAGTGTGTTCGATACTGTGAGAGAAAATAATATGGAAGACCTCATTTGAATGGTACGGTCAGGCTATTGTTGCAACAACATAACTAATAACCCCAAACTCTGTGCCCAACACAATAGAAGTTTATTTTTTGTCCCCACAAAACCAGCTCTCATTCATCGGACCCCTTAGGACTTGAGTACTTCTGGTGGTGTCTCCAGCTCCAGCATCTCAACAAGTTCACTGTTAAAAAGAGAGTCTAGAGAATTGGGCAGGAGTTCCCACTCCCCCAGCCTGGAAGTGACCCTTGTCACTTCTGCTCATGTGCCAGAGGCCAGAACTAGTAATGTGGGGAAAATGGAATAAGATGCCATTTGGGAAGAATTCAAGAGAAAAATCAAGCAGGGTCTCATGAGCTCTGGGTAAATCAGAAAGTTACTCAGTGGGCACATGTTTAAACACAGGCAGGGTATCATCTCACTTTTGTTATTCAAGTACTGAGCTACCTCCTGCACCGAGAACTTGTCTATCGTAAGCAAACCCAGATTGAAAGCCTTTCTCTTTTCTGGGAATTTCCTGTGCTGAGCATCTCATTTAATGATATTAAGTACATTTTTCTTTCAATTAATTATTTTGTCACTAGACATCATAAAAACAGTTATGAGAATTAACAAAATGTATTCTGTTACAGTGATTAAGACCTACACGTAAACCAAAAGGCTATTTTCTTGAGAAATTCAACCTAATACTTGCCACAAATCACCCAAATCCATCCCAGTTGATACAGACCAGTGTATCAGCAAGGAGATTAATGATGAAGAAGCCTATAGGAGACTCTTTTGTTCCCCTTGCTGTAAAATTTAGCTTATAGAATCTCTCCATCCTAAGAGAAGTCCCTGGTTTGCTCTCTTGTTTTCATTCCCGTTCTTTCTTCATGTGCCAGTTTTTTGTAAGCTAAAGAGCTGGATTATTATGAAACAAGGAAAATATCACTTTTGGTTGACTCTTGGGTATAAATTTTGTAAATACCAGATACCTAAATTATGGAGCACTAAATACTATATGCGATGTTATAAATTTAATTTTGATGTTTTCACAACTAGCTAAGCAACATAACTCATGCACAGTGTAATCACACCTTTTATAACAATTCTTACATTCATATATCACGTTAATTATAGTCTATGTGTCTGACAAGGGTTTTATGACAGCTGAAACAGTTTTCATTTCTCTCTGTGAGCAGGTGATACCTTTTCTTTTTGTGAGCTCATTTTATTAGTTGTATTCCGTATAAACTGTTGAAAAAAGGAGGCTCCAAAATCCAGAGTGAACGTTTTTTGAGATTGCTAAGAATCTAAATGCAACCCCATGGGCTCCTTTCCCAAGTGGTGTTAACCCTGAGTTTTACACCACGTATCGTCTTCTTCCAAACACTGTTTCTAAAAGGAGCCAAGTAAGAGCGAGCTCCTTCTATCACTATTGACTCTAGAACAATGTGCCAGGGATGCGAAGCACTTGCATCTTGTCTCTCTTCAACATGGAATCATCTAAGCCATGGCGCTCACTGAAGTTGAAGGCATAAAACCTCTTTTGGAGGTACTGGGATTGTCAAATAAAATAAAGTGCTCTCAGTATCCATCCTTACATATCAGAGGACTGTGGGACAAATTTACAAGAACTGCCTCTTCCCTTCTTCATATTATTTAAAATAGGAAATGAGATGAACACAAAACCATATTTCAAAAAAAAAAAAAATTAAGCTATGGTTCTTCTTGTTCTCTGACCACATGAAAATCATATTTAATCAAGAAAAAAATAAAACATAAACTGTTAGTGTCTTTCCATAGAGAACACTGACATATCAGCTTTTCTTTTTTTTCCAAAAGACAGACACCAAGGTCCCTTCATGAGGAATAGTGGGATGGGGGGCAGGTAGGAACATATTTAATTTGGAGAATTTTAAAAAATAGTGTAGCAAATGGCTGGAGGAAGACAGATATTTTTATACTTTTTAAGAATTTCTTGGTATAAAAAAGTTAAAGGTTTTGGTGTTACTGTAAAAGACAGAAAGCCAAATGGTAGATGCCAGGACAGAAAAACAGGTTAACTCAGTACGAAGATAAGTATTGTATCGCTCTAACACCCACGGTGAGTAACTTTAGGAGCAGGAATTATTTTCTGTGGGGCTAGAGCTGCTCAACCTCAAAGTTATTACTGCTAGAATCTGTGACTCTCTGATGTGTTTCTAGATTGGATAATTCCAATTATTGCTTTCAAGTTTGGCAACATATTTTATTGACAAAATATTTATATAGTGTGTGTGTGCGTGTGCACACATGCACTTGGATAAGACAGGAACAGTAAGAATGATGGGGCTGCCATTTGGAAGGCAAGTTCTAAACTCCTCCGTTGTGTTTGTGATGCTATGACTTTGGAAAGGTTAGGCGGCAACTTGACAAGGGCACTAAGATGAAAACTCCGGTGTTAGAATTCGGTCTCAATTTTTAACAATTAGGCCACACTGTTTTGAGTCTCTAAACTGTGTCATCTTCATGACCTGGACTATTCTTAAATTGTCCTCCAAGATGCCCACGGTGAACATAAAAAGCTTACAAGCTCTACCATTTTATCGCAGTCATTAGGAGAAAAGCTTCCACAATCTTACAGCCCTTCTCTTTATGGCCCATGACCTTACTCAGCGAGTTCTGGTTTGGGTCCTGCTTAAATCCTTCCTAGCCATGGTCCCAACTGACTGTCTTCATCCTTCTCACTGCAGTTAAACAGGATTTTGTCTGAAGTATAATGCGATAGCCCAGGTCTTGTGTTTACCCATATACTGGGGCCTTTCTTTCAGTGGTTATTGAAAAGTAGATTACAGATGGTTTATTTGCATTAATTGTTTTAATTAAAAAATTAACCACAATAAGTTTTTACAAATTAATATATTTTGTATTATATATTATATATGTATTTTATGTGTATCTATGTATAAAATATATATAATTGAACAATGGGCATATATAGATTTAAACGATGATTATACAGGACCCAATTGCTTGCATACACGCGAGAAGGTGTTTGAGTATGCGCTTTCTTTCCCAAATTAAATTCTCCGGTGCCAACTTAAGCCCTATTTAATCTCTTTTAAGGGAGATTTAAGCATTTTCCAGTTCAGCGTTTCATCATTCCTGTGCACTTTGTAGCTTACTAATTTTGACAGTTATTTCTAATAATTTATTACTCTAAATTAAAGCTATTCAATTAATGCCATATAGTTCAACTTCATGAGGTTTATTAATATTTTCTCTTTCTCACTTCTCTGGTTGGTGAGGGCATAGATGTGGTGCCCTGGGATGGCAAGGTGCCATGTGATTAATAGTGCGGCACCTGGAATTTGGCAGCTGGCAAGTATATGATAATCCCCCACCAGGAAAAGATAAATGGAGCACTCCTAAGGCTGTATATTTTATACATTTTTTTAAAGAAATAAAATAATCATAAAAGTTCAGCTCCAGGTAATTTCCGATCTGAATAAGTTTAGCAACTGGTATTTCATGTGATGTCAGTGGACCCACTTTTATTCAAGCAAATATTTATCAGGAGGCTTTCCCAGGGAGTAGGCCCTCTGCCCAGTGATGTGGCTGTGGATACAACAGAGAAGAAAAAGGCAGATACTTCTGCTTTCATAATGCTGACCTTCTAGTGGGCAGCGATAAAAGGAAAAGAAAATAAATACCTAAGATAGATTATGTGACAGGCAGCAAGCAAAAAGTGCCATGGAGAGAGGAGCAAGGACAGCAGTTGCCTGAAGGGACAGAGGGAGAGTTTAATTTTAAATATGGTGGCGAGGGGGCGACACTGAGAGACATCTGAGGAGAGCAGTCCCCCTCTATATCACGGTTCACTTATCGCGGTCTCACTGTATCGCGGGATTTCTTAAAATATTATAATTAATTATTTATTGCAGATTCTTTGCTATATCGCGGGATTCTGCAATACTGTATACATATGTTGTTAAAGTTACGTAGGTTTAGAGTGTAGAATATGTTTAAGAACATAAGTAGTGTTTATAAAAGTGTGGAAAAGGTTAATAAGGGACTGGGAACGGTTTATAAGTGTGTGGGAAGGGTTTATAAAACCTTAATATATATAGAAATACTAAAATAAATGTAAGGTTCCTACTTCTCTGTCAAGTCCTTTTAAGGAATATTAGAATAACAGTCTGTTGAGTTTATGTAATTAATATGCAGCTTGTGGTAAATTCACCCACTTATTTGTTTTTTAAATGAGTAGAAAATTAGAAGAAATAGGTAATCACAATATAATTTTCCTGGCCTTATGGGTGGAATCTAGCACAGTGGGAGTGCTCTTGTTTAACATAGGGACCTGGATTTTCACATAAGTCGTAAATACTAAGTCCCACTTTCAGCACTAATTATATAAATCAGTAGATGCTTAAGAGCATGCATCTTATCAACAAAATCCATACAAACTATGCTATAATTAAATAATTTGTGTAAGTAATTGCCTGTATTAAAAATATATTTTCCATTTTCCTCTCTTTTAAAACGTTGTCTATTTTGTTATATATTAATATGTATTTTATGTGTATGTGTGTATATAATATATATAATTGGACAATGGGCATATATAGATTTAAACTATGATCATATAGGACCCCATAGTTGTGGTAATGATTTCTCTTCATCCCAGGCAAGTGAGTCTCAAGGCTAAGAGAAATGGCCTGACAACGTCTCCTTTTGCAAATCTATAGCTAAGCAACATTCACAATATATGTGAATTATTTGTATTATTATTTGTATCCATAGTATTCACACACATTTATATATTATTTTCTATTAGCCCCTAATTGTTTTATATGTGTCTTTGGTTCTAGCAAAAGAGAATGTAATTTATTAACCCTTTCAATATTCACCCGTTTAACCTTTTTGCATTCAATAAATAAGAAATAGTCCCTGCCTTCAAGATGAATACTCTCTAGAGCAGTGCTTTCTAAATAGAAGTCAAGGGAGTAGTGTTTTCAAAATTGAAAATTAGTATGCTGCGGAGTTGAAGTATTAACAATATTGTTCTGCTCTAAGACTTCTCATAAGCTTTCTAAGCTACAGAATATTTAAACTTTCCAAAGGATTGCTTAGTATCTTGTCTAAGCTTATTTAATAAAAAAAAAAAAAACATTTATTCAATTGAGCTTTAGAATATTACTTGTCACTAATAAATGCTAGTCTGATATTATACTAGTATATACCCAGAAATTACAACTTCAGAATCATGCTAATGATCCTTTAGCCAATGAACAAGTGAGCGTAATAAAATTTTAGAATTACAATATTGGTCCTTGAAGGTCACTTGGAGATCATTTAATTATATACCCTTCTCCCAACTTTTGCCTCTACTTGATACATGCTACTAATGAGCCAATTAGAAAAGCTATCTTCGTGGTTGCCTCCAATCCAAGTTGGTTTACTGGTCCAGTTGGTGGGTATTTGACCTGACATTATGAGTATTATGACATCCATCAGTCTCCTGATATTAGAGATACACATATAATTGCAGCTCCTTTTATTATGAAGGCAAGGGCTATGCCTCTTCTTTGTATGCAATGATGAGTTACCAAAGAGGCTTTAAGAACTGAACGTATGAAAGTCCATCTTCCATATATATTCAAATACCATATACATACTGTGTTCATCACCCCTGGCTGGTTTGGCTCAGTGGATTGAGCGTCGGCCTGCGAGCTAAGTGTCGCTGGTTCGATCTTCCAGTCAGGGCACATCAGAGAAGGAAAACTCTGACTCCAAAAAACCTCCGCTGCCTTGCGGCATACCTCTTCAGGGGAAAGGCTAAGGGAGTAAACCCCGACAGAAAATCCGGAGCCGGAGTCCCTAAGGCGGTTTGACGTTGTAGTCAACACCGGCAACTCCTGCGGCGCACCTGAAGCCAAGCTGTATTGACTCTGTCTTTCCCTTGGATCCTTCAGCTGCAAAGAGAGGGGGGGTCTGCTGCATGGGCAACAGCAGACCCTCCATATCACCCTGCCCAGGCTCTGTAGTTTCACTGGAGAGGACACTCCAGCGTCATCGCAAGATGTCGATTCAACACGGGAGGAGACAGATACCGTGTCACTCCCGAGTCGGACTGCACAGCCATTCTCGGCGGTGCAGATAGACTCTTAAGAAGCTACACCATCGTCTCTCGAGACGGACGGCTGCCGACGACAATGTCTTCTCTGGGAGTAAGAATACATCCCTGAAGGAAACAGTGAGCATAGAGATACTGAGATGAGAGAGTGTGTATTATGTTAAAAAAAATTAAATCTAGAAGTGTGGAATTGAGGAGAAGAATGCCATGAAAAGAAGTCAACGATAAAATAGTTAAGGTTCATTTGTTGAATGAAATTTGAAAACAAAGAGTTACATATAATTTAGCTGCATGAAAAACTTAAAATTACCTCCATAGTGATTTTTTGTTTGTTTGTTTTTCCCTTGTTTTTTACATTTTAATATACTTATCATCCAACTAGCGGGTTGGAGGTAATTTCCTCTAATGCAACATCGTAGTAGAAATTAGCAACCAGGTAAAATGGGAGCAAACTTTTAAAAAAAATTTTGTTGAGATAAAAGTCACGTAACATATCGTCGTCGTCGGCAACCGTCTGTCTCAAGAGACGATGGTGTAGCTTCTTAAGAGTCTATCTGCACCGCTGAGAATGGCTGTGCAGTCCGACTCGGGAGTGACACGGTATCTGTCTCCTCCCGTGTTGAATCGACATCTTGCGATGACGCTGGAGTGTCCTCTCCAGTGAAGCTGAAGCTACAGAGCCTGGGCAGGGTGATATGGACGGTCTGCTGTTGCCCATGCAGCAGACCCCCCCTCTCTTCGCAGCTGAAGGGTCCAAGGGAAAGACGGAGTCAATACAGCTTGGCTTCAGGTGCGCCGCAGGAGTTGCCGGTGTTGACTACAACGTCAAACCGCCTTAGGGACTCCGGCTCCGGATTTTCTGTCGGGGTTTACTCCCTTAGCCTTTCCCCTGAAGAGGTATGCCGCAAGGCAGCGGAGGTTTTTTGGAGTCAGAGTTTTCCTTCTCTGATGTGCCCTGACTGGAAGATCGAACCAGCGACACTTAGCTCGCAGGCCGACGCTCAATCCACTGAGCCAAACCAGCCAAGGGCCAACGTAACATATAATTTATCTTAAAAATGAACAATTCAGTGGCATTCACCATGTTGTACAACCATCAGCTCTACCTAGTTCCAAAATATTTTCATCACCCATAAGGAGGGCTCACAACGTTAAGGAGTTGCTCCCTGCCTGCCCCCCTACCTGAGTCACTTTCTAGTCTCTAGAAATCACCAGTTGCTTTCTGTCTTAACCAATGTTTTTTTCAAGTTCAATGATTATATATATATATATATATATATATATATATATATATATTAAATTCACATATAAATTTGTAAGATATTTAAAGTGTACAGTGTTGACTTGATATATGTATACATTGTGAAAGGACTCCTTAGTGGTTTTTTTAAATTGCAAAATTCTAGAAAAGCTTATTGAGGTCTATTCCTATTTCTATTATGTTCTATTCCATTCCATTCTATTCTATCCCATTCCGTCCCATTCTGTTTCATTCTATTCTAACCATACTTTGTGGAGCCCTCAGTACATAACCTAGCTTCTCCTTCAAACACCTAGCAGAAGTAATTTTTCAATAGAGTTAGCTTAAATTTTATCTATTCTGTGCCACCACAACTATCCTGACACACCTTAATTTTATAGAGAATGGCTTTTATAAATTAAGGGTTAAATAATTGAATCAAGATGACATGGCTAGTTATCACAAATTTAGGAGCAACACTTAACATCTATTGCGAATCTCGGTTTTTCTGCTGTCTGTAGGAACGCTAGACACAATGAATCGGAAAAAGGTCTGCGCCTTCTTTATGGCTCCGTCTGTCACCTAGTAGTACACCATTCCATGCGCCCAGGAAGATTTTGGCATATGTGTTGAGAGAACATAAATCACCCTATATAAGCCAAACTATTCTAAAGATCCGTACTAAGAATGATTTAACTTACAATTAAGGGTCTAAGACAACATCGCGAAGTAATAGAGAGAAGAAAAAGCGGGAGGTGAATGGAAATGCATGTGTTGCTGTGCTCCAGGGGTCTAAATCCAATCCTCATTGTATAATTTGATTTGGTTACTCATTGTTTCTAATTAGAAATAATCACATTTACATGATTCCCCCTCCTTTTTAGTTTCTCACTAAAATTGCTTTGCTCAATTATGCCACTTTAGGGTTTCATATAATTTGTATCTCTTGACTCAACAGTTCTCCATATCATTTGGAATGTGTTTTATTTTTTTTTTTTTTAAGAAGTGAAAGTTGGAGAGCTGTTCTCCAACCGATCATGAGACTGAAGTAGCCCCTGTAAGCTCAGAAGCATGCTAAAAGCAAACTGAGGAATACTTGAAAGTTCAAGACGAGGATGGTGCTTATTGCTAACTATATGTGAAATTAATTAAAATTTTAATTATTCGAGGAAAAATAAATTGGCAGTTTCTACTTTTTGAGTCATTAAAAACATGTCTACTGCTCTAGGGGTTTTGAGTGCATGTGCAAAAAATAGACTACATGAGCTTTGATTTTGCAAGATTTTTAAAATAGAAATTCAGCTTAAATACATGCTGCAGTCTTAGCTTTTTATGCCAACCTATTTTCTCTCCTGTGAAAGTATATGTAATTGTATGTACTCACCAAGATATTTAAAAACTGTAAGGTGATCTTCCCCTTTTGATAAAGTTCCATTTTTATAAAATGGCATTTAGAGCTATTGAGGACTTTTGGGCTAATCAATTAAATAAAAAGTACCTGAGACCGATGAGTGTGTTTTGGCCCCTGGTTATATAGCTAGCTAAACAGAAATAACAGAGACATGTGAGTTCCCTAGAATGATAGTCTTCTGCTACATGATTTGGGAAAAACCAATAGTGTGTGTGTGGGGGGGCAGTAGGAAAACATGATGGAATGGACCTATTAAAGCATTTCTTTTCTTTAATTCTATATACTTACATATGTAATTATGATGTCTGTGTAGCATATCAGAACATCTTTTTTCCTTCTACCCCAGTTTTCTCTTTAGTAGTTCATATTTTAAAAAATATGTTGATGCATTGAGTACCTACTGTACATCTATTATTGTACCAACATCTATTCTAAGCAGTCAGTACCTATTATACATCCATTATGTACCAACTTCTATTCCAAGTCCTGGGGCTACAGTGAAATACAGAGTAAAGTTTTACCATTTTTAGTGGAAAGTTTAAGTATTAAACAGATAGGTTTATAAACAGTCTAATTTCCTGGACTGTCATGTAGAAACAGATGGAGTGACGTAATGGAGAGGAAGTGAGGCTGACTGCTGGTGGTCTTTCTTTAAGTTGACTGGGTGGTCAGGGTGGTATCTCTGAACGAGGTCTGGAGATCTGCTTGAAGAGATCAGGAAGCAACTCAGGAAGAATCTGGGGACCAGTGTTTCAGGAAGGAAGTATAACAAATACACACAAAGGCCTTGGATGAGAATGAACTTGCCATATAGAAGTCCACGTGGTTCCAAATGGTCCAATGCAGCTATGATGAAAATATGAAGAGGGTTCCAACATCAAGGCAGACCAGAATAAACTGAGCTAATGTCAGGCCCTGAAGGCCACGGAAATGTGTCCGGACTTTGTGAAAAAAATTTAAAGCCATTGGCCTTAATTTTCTTTGTTTATATAGACAATTAAATTCAAAGTTAATTGTCCACACTGTAGGGTAATGGCATCCAGAACCAAGAGAAAATTTAATTTGTTTCAGGGGAAAAAGGATGTAGAAGCAGTTTTTTTTTTTTCTCTTTAAAAATATTAGAAGAATACTTACTCATTAGTAGCTATGTATGTCGAAGACCCAATTAATTGTATGTGCTTTCTTTGAAATTGGAATTTTTAAATATTATTGAAGTTAAGGCACAGAAGAGTATCTTTGTGCATTCTAACAAACTACAGACTGAGTTGCCTATTTGACATTTTTGCAATTATTTTAATTTTTAAAATATGTATCATTTTCATTAGAGAAAGAGTATCTATAGAGAGTAGAAACTTCTAAAAACAGAGATAATTAGGGTCAATAATTATCCAAAATGATGATCTGTATTATATTGTTACCAAATGTGGAATTTCCCATGGAGCAATTTGGCTTATTTTTTTACCTGTGTTCTCTTAAGTAATTTGGTTTAAAAGATGAGCAGTGGTAATGGAATGCCATCTCACATTCTGTCTTTCCAAATTTTAAATTAAGTCACATAACCTGTAAGAGGAACATATAACACATAACTGGTTTTAATTGAAATTTTACATCGCATGTATAAAGCATTGTTATTTCCACTGAACGCCTTCCAATTCATCAATCTGCTTCGCTGCCGAAGATAGTTTACTGTGAATTAGGGGACAGGTATAAAAGCAATGTTTATGTGATGCCGTGCATAGGAGAGCAAAGCATTATAATTACAAGTGCTTTTAACGCCCCGAGCGAGGCGGAACACAGAGAACCAGATAGTAACGTAGCCAAACCAGATGTGGCTCTTCCAGGTGTAGATCTATCAAAACGGGTACTTTAGTGGGAATAATACTGTTTTGTAATCAAACTGCCTGCATTTCTATCTCAGCCTCAATCCCTTGACCTTGGCTATGTTTCTTGTCATCATGAGCCTCTGTTTTTTCAGTTGAAAATGGGGATAGTAATATGTCCATTCCATATAGTTACTGTGAAGTTTAAATGAGTAACTGGGATGTAATATTTGTGTTACATATTTTACATATTTACACGGTGCAAGGTCGGAATATCACCATGCTGTTCGTTTTTACATCTGGGATGGAAAACTATCAACACATGTGCGTCTAGTTTTCCTTTGATCATTTTTAGTTGTTGTTCCATGATTTTCTTTATCTGCTACTCACAAGCTCCCAAGGTCCCAGGTATCTGTCCCTTGACAGTTGAGATGTTGAGAGGATTAGTGCGTTGAATGGCAGGTTGACTTACATGACAGCTCTGTTTCTGTAGAGCTTGCCTTCATGTCCTTAAAATACAATATATTGCAGACAAGATTGATGATGACAATGAAGAGTAAAATAGTTCTCTTTATTGTTGAACTGAACAAAATAATGTAACTTTAAAACATTGGACTGGGATTTTAATTCTTTTGTCCTTTCATGGTAGAGAGAGATGTTTTCCTCTGGAATGATAGAAAATAAAAATACTTGAATTCCCCAAAAGAAAAAAAAAAATGGAGTAAATGCATTATACCCTATAGATTACTAATTCATATTTATCTGTACCTGGAATAGCCAAATCACAATTGGCTCATAACTCTTCAAATTAGTATCTAGTTCAAGGGAACCAGATAATAATATTGTTTTCTCTTTACTTGAGGTGTTAAAAGCATCATCAAATTCTCTGGTTAGGGAAGGTAGGGTCTGTAAGGAATCTGAGTGCTAGATGTGGGAGGAAATCACATTTGAGGATTTTATTCTATTTTCATTCAATGCTTGGGTAAAATCACATTAATATTATTCAAAAAACAAAACAATTATAAAATGCTCTAAGTAAAAAGTGAAAAAGTTATTCTCCCCTTCTTTCCTCCCTTCTATGCCATTTCCTCAGCCCACTGAGAGCCACTGTTTTTAAAATACATTTTCAAGCGTTCTTGAGCACTTTTACACAACATAAGCAAATATGAATATAGATTCTTCCTTTAGCCTTCCTTTCTAGTCAAAATTAGGAGACCATACACGTTTTTCTTTACCTTGCCTTATATATAGACACAAACAGATGTATTAAAATAGGCTTCCACTGTAGAACATTTGCTTTTTATCTTACACATGGCTCTGCTGTTTTACACAGGGTTTTTGACACAGCTGCAAATTTATCTCTAGGATATATTCATAAATAGTGGTGGGGTTGCTAGGCCAAAAGTTATATATCTTTATAATATAGATAACTTTGCTCAATTGCCTTATACAGAAATTGAATTAAATAACATTTTTACCTGCTATCTATGAAAATCTATTCTCCCCATTGTCTTCCCAACAGAATTTTGTATTGAATTTAAGCTTTTAGCTAATATAATAGGTAAAATATTAAATCAGTATACTAGTGATTTTTTATTACTATTTTTGCAGTTGAACATCATTGCTTACTTTAAAGCTGTTTACATTCTTCTCTGTAAATCAAGTGTTCACATTTTTCATTGATTTTATTTTGTTGTTGTTTGGGGTTATTGATACTTAGCTCACCAGTTTTGTAGATATATACTTATACATCTAGTGATATTAACTCTTTGAGGTACAGATTGCAAAATATTTTCCTCAGATTATCACTTTTAGGTCAATTAGTTTATAGTATTTCTTACCATATTGCTGCAACACCGTTAATAGATAATCTACTTTTTCCTCACTGAGTTTTCCCTTTACCCCGCACTAATTTCTATAATAATTTTTTTATTATTTCTGGATTTTCTCTTACACTTAATTACCTATTAATGATCCCATAATATACTAATTTAATTATTGATGCTTTATAAGATAGTGTTTCCCCTCACTGTAGTTTTTTCCTGCTTCTTATGATTTAAAACTTCTCTGGCTATAATTGCTAATTTATTTGTCCATACGTACTTAAGGTCATCTTACTTAGTTAAAACATTTTTATATCTTCATCGAATAAAGTTAAATTAATAAAGCTTCATATGGGGAATAAGCATGTTTATGTGTTGTACTTTGCTATCGAATTCAGTGTGTCTTTTTATTTGTCCAAGTCTTTGTGACCTTCAGGAGTGGTTTACATTTCAAAGAGGCTTGGCATATTTATTTCCATTTAGTCCTATGCACTTGTCTCTGGTTATTATTGTAAATAATTTTTCTTCTTCTGTATATTTTATCTGTGTTTGCTTATATTATTTTATATTATGTTTTCTAACTTGTTTATGTATATTAAAATGTTCTGTTTTTTTATAATAGATATACCTTTCCCTTATTTTAGCAGTATTTCAGTGTTTTTGGAGATTTTTAGGTATACGGTCGTGTTATCTGTAAATATTGAGAGTTTAGCCTATTCTTTCTCTTTTTATGCTTCCTTTTTTAATCTTGTATAATTATCTAGGATGTCTAGGACAATATTATAAAGTGAGGATTATAGTGTGTTTTCAAGTTTTGTCTTAATTGCTTTGAGTTCCTCATTAAAAATGGCTGTCTTTGGTCTGACTATGTTAACTTTTTAATGTGGAAGTATAGATCAATTTTAGTTTATTAAATATTTTTAAGAATTATTTTCTAATATCATCAAATGGTTTTTTTAGTATATATATATATAAATGCTTATTTTCTTTTTTAGACATATTAATAGGAAGGCTTAAATTAATATATTTAATCCTTTGGAACTCTATACTTAATCAAAAGAGTTTGAAAGTTGTCCTTTACTTAGTTCTTTAAAATGTTTTAAAACTTTTCAATTACCCACTATTTAATTGTTGGGTAGAATTTCCTTAGAAAATGTCTGGGACTGGTGTTTTCTAAGGGAGACAAATCATTAACAAATGTTTGTTTGTTTTTTCCATCAATGAAAATTGTTCTCACATTATTTTTCTTTCTCTTCTGAGACCTATTCTGGTAACTTATATTTTATCAAAAATTACATACTTTTTTTTTTCAGATTTAATGTGTTTTATTGATTAAAATATTACATTTGTGCCAATTTCCCTTCCCTCTGCTCCCCTCCACCCGGTGGCCCCCCTCCCTCCAGTTGTCCCCCCCTTTTAGATTATGTCCATTAGTTGTGCTTACAGTTCCTCCCAACCTCTCTCCGTCTATTCCATTCCCTCCTACCATGATCCCCAATTCCTATATCATCTCCCTCCCTCTCCCCACTCCCCCTCCCTGTTGACCTCCCCCCAATATGCTTCCCGTACCCACAGTTCCTTTTCCACTCTCGTTGCCTATTTAGTTTGCCTTTGTTTCATCTCCCTAGCTTCTGTTTTTTTTTAAACCGGTCCCTTTAACATCTCATATAACAGTGGTTTGGATCTAATGAACTCTTTCAGTTTTATTTTGTCCTGGAAACACTTTCTCTGTCCTTCTATTCTGAATGACAATTTCGCTGGATAGAGTATTCGTGGTTGTAGGTTTTGGATTTTCATTACTTTGAATATTTCTTGCCAGTCCCTTCTTGCCTGTAGGGTCTCCCTTGAGAAGTCAGCTGATAGTCTAATTGGGACCCCTTTGTACATAATTCTTTTCTTCTCTCTTGCTGCTTTTAAGATTCTCTCTTTATCTTTAATTTTTGACATTTTGATTATAATGTGTCTTGGAGTGGTTCTCCCTGGGTCCAGTCTCTTGGGAACTCTCCTTGCTTCCTGGACCTGCAAGTCTATTCCCTTCCCCAAGTCTGGGAAGTTCTCCTTTATTATATTTTCACTCAATTTTTCAAGTTCTAGTTCATCTTCCTCGCTCTCTGGCAAACCAATGGTTCTTATGTTGGGCCTTTTATAGCTGTCCCAGAGGTTTCTGATCCTCTCATTGTTGCTTCCCATTTCCTCTCGCTGCATTGGTTGACTGCTTGTTCCTTCTCCATATTCCAGTTTGTTGAAATGAACTCTGGATTTTATTTCCTTTCTTTCTGTCTCGTATGCGGTTTTGTTCCTTTCGTTATGAAAGTTTTTCGCTTCTTTCTCATCTTTTTCCAGATCTTTTGTGAATTCTGTAAGCCACCTGATAACAATGGCCCAGAACTGAGCCTCTGACAGGTTTCTTATCTGTTCATCTGTCAGGTTCTCTATCTGCTGCCTGGTGAGTTGTGTCACCGGGATCTCTATATTTGTCTGCCTCATTTTGACAGATGCGTTTTGTTTTCTTGGGCCGGCTGTAGGGGGCAGTGCCTGTGTACGCGTCACAAATCAGCGACTGGCGCCTGTCTGCGACCTATTCCGCAGCCCTGTGGTGCTTTCTTTGGGGGCGGGGGTCCAAGATGGATTCACACAGTTATTCAGCTAGGAGACCGGGATCCGTCCTCCCGCCCCCCTGGGCCTCACTGTTCAAGGCGATGCGGCGGCCGCTCTCCCCAGCGCCGGAGTCGCGCACCGCCAGGGGCTTGCGCAGCCGGGATTCCTCGCCGCCCCGCCGCTGTCTCAGGTGCGACCGCAAACAGCACTGCCCTCTTTAACTCTTACCTGCCCAAATGGCACCGCTGGTTTATAACTTCATATGTTGGGCTTCCGTGTAGTTTTATTTTCTGGAATTTCTAGTTATCCTTTGTTTTGAAGTAGTTGTATTCCTCTTTAGTTGTAGAGGGAGACCTAGTGTGTCCGTCTAAGCCTCCATCTTGGCCGGAAGTCCAAAAATTACATACTTTTATTTGAAAGGTGAGCATAGTCGGTTCTTGTGATTCTTTTAACATGCTTTCTCTCTTTGGTTACTTCTCACTAATTATTTATTAATGTATTTGTTTTTTCTCCTTTTAATATTATTCCTTTCTCCTTTTGTTCCTTATAATATTATTTTATTGTTATAATGTACTGTTAATATCATTATATTATTTCTTATAATATAAACAGCTAGTTTATATTCTTTTATTCAATACATTTTTGAATTTGTTTAATTTTTTCTCTTTTGTTTTTAACTTTGTTTTTCTATTTCTATCCTATGTTAAAGTTTGAATCTGATATAGAATTCAATTTTAGATTTCTATAAATTCTTTAAAATTTTTTATACTTATAAAAAGCAATGTTTCCTCATTGCACTCCTTTAGATAAATAATGTTTATACTATCATTGTTTTTCTAGAAATACTGAAATATTGCTGTTCTAATATAATAGAAAGTCTTTTTATTTACAAAGAGAATAATTTTTGTTTCTATTTCTTTTAATTTTAAATTATGGCATTGAGCTATGACAAATTATTTAGAACTTTTCCCAAGTTTCAACACGAATTGACATTTTCTTTTGTAATACATAGTCCAATTTCGTGACTGTTCTAATAGCATTAAGGTAGGCTCTGTATTATCATTTTTCTCACACTAGTAGTGTGCATAGTCCCTCTCTATGTCGCGGTTCATTTATCGTGGCCTCACTGTATCACAGGATTTTTTAAAATATTACATTTAATTATTTATTGCGGATTTTTCGCTATATTGCAGGATTTTGCAGTACTGTATACATATGTTGTTAAAGTTACATAGGTTTAAGAGTATAGAATATGTTTAAGAACATAAGTAGTGTTTATAAAAGTGTGGAAAAGGTTAATAAGGGAGTGGGAAAGGTTAATAAGGGACTGGGAATGGTTTGTAAGTATGTGGGAAGGGTTTATAAAACCTTAAAATATATATAAACACTAAAACAAATGTAAGGTTCCTACTTCGTGGATTTTCACCTATTGCGGGGGAGTCTAGAATGTAATACCTGCGATAAGTGAGGGAATACTGTATTTCTATTTTGTCTTATATTTTCCTGTATTTATAATTTGTGGATATTAGGGCTGGTATAAGTCACATACGTTAGCATTATACAACACCTTCTTTGTTTTACATAATATTCCACTTATTTGTATACATTGTGCTGATAGTAAGACTGTGATCCATGTTTTCTTATTTCCTTTTCCTGATAAAATTTTCCACATCTATGTATTTTCAAATTCCCTGAAGAACTGGGTATTCATTGGATACCCAATGAATGTAGTGTGTTGCTTTATGATCTTATATGAAAATCTCTTATCTTATTATAATTAGTAATTTTGATTGAGATTTTAATATCTGTATTTATTCATATTCTCCTGAAATTATACACAAGATTTCTGAATCAAACAAAGTGTTATTACTTAGTGAAATAAACACACCAGTTTCTCTTGCCCCAATATTTTATTTAACTCAAAAATTTCTTTTTCTCTTTCTTATTTACTCTCATTTTTTGTTAGCCATATAACTTCTTCCTTTTCAGGGCACATAATTTAAATTCTAATCTGTGACTATAATTCATTTATCTGTTTTATTTTTAATTCTGCCAGTGAAAATATTTAGTGCTGACCACTAATTCTTTCTTGCTTGATTCCCAACCTCATCTCTTATTTCGCTGAAGTTCATGTAATAGTTTTTATTTGTGTGTTTGTTTGTTTGTTGCTTTTCTAAATAAGGACCGAAAGGAAATATATCCTTAGAGGTCTTCCATATTCAAAAAATGCTTGTTGGTAGACTGCTTACATAGTGGGAAGCATGGTGGGATAAATAATTCTTTAGATTACGTTTCTTTTTCTTTAAGCTCTAATAGGTTTTATTTCATTGCCTTTCATTTTAGTTAATCGTTTTTGTGGTCCTCTGTTTTTAAATGTCGCTATATATAAATTGATGTCAGTATGAATTTTTAATGAAAGGTGTGCTGTTTTGGGGATCTGCTCTAAAGACTTCTTCTTTATTACTAAGGCCCTGTATTTCAGTAGTGTATAGCCCATACTGGCTGTTGCGGGTCTACTTTTTCTAGCAAACTGTGTGTCATTTAACTATATAGATTCGGGTATCAATTTATCCAGGAATATGTCTTTGAATGATATCTTCATGTACTTTTTTTTCTATTCAAATATTTTGCGATCTTCTTTGGGGGAGCCAATTAAGATAATGTGTATTTTGCTTTCTAACTACAACTCTCTAAATTTAGGATTACAATGAATGAATTAAAAAGAAATTATAAAATATAATAAAAATAATACCTTTGAATTTTCTATGCATTGCATTTTTTGTGTGTGATGAAATAGTTTATATTTTACTTTTAAAAATTGTTTTAAGTACAGTTTACATTCTTTATGCTATATTCCACAGTCTCTGCACTTCAATATACTTCTATTTTTTCTTCTTTGTTGGTAATGACTGTGCTTTTCTTTTCTTTTCTTCCCTCCATGTATTCAATAGATGCTGCCAGTTTAATTTTGATTTTCTTGTATTTTATTGTTTCCCCTGTGTATCTGCTGTGTGGTTTGCCTCGATGAAGATAAATGCCTCTTATATATTCTTCTTATCCTCAGAATCATGTTTGGTGAGAATTTTCATTTGTTCTGTGGTAGCATTTTTCCTACCAAAATTTTCGCAAGTTTTCCTAATTTTTACCTTTTAGTTTTAGATTTATCTTTGTACTTAAGCTGCACCAGCTTCCTTTGTATGGCTTCATGGACTTAGTTGAATTTTCCTTGCCTAGCTTTTTTTACACAATCTCTCCACCCCTGATTTTTTTTTTTAAGAGTTGTTCTCCAAACATCATTTTTAGAGTTGCCCATATGGTTTCTATTCCATGGATTACAGTATCAGTCACTCCAAATCTCACAGCTTTTGTTTAATGCTAGAGCTATGAGATGAAAGAATTTCAGGATGAGCCCATTACATCCAGACAGTGCTTTGGGTCTTGCATTTTTGGAAATATACTGATATTGAGCCGCTTTGTTTTCACTTCCGTCTCTATGGCTGCTGCTGTATTTCTTCCTAAATAATGTCTATGCAGATTTTAACCAATTTTGTAGTACTTATGTTTATTTCCTTTTCAATTCACATTTTGGCTTTATGTCTGTTGAATTATACTACTGACTATAAATGTCAAAATTTCCATGGCTTAATTCAAGACAAGTTTTTTTTGTGTTTGAAAGGCCCAACTGGGCCGCTCTCCTTCAATCAGTGATACAGGGACAAAGACTTTTTCTGTATTACTGCTCTACTATTTTAATGTGACTCCCAGTGTTCTTTTGTGTGTAAGTCTCCATTCCAGACAGGTGAAAAGTGAAAAGGCAAAGTGTTAAAAGACAAGGCGTAGGAACGTTGTATACCATTCTTACAGCATTTTGTTTACTAGAAGAGTCATAAAGTCTCAGCATCATACCAAGGGGACCAGCATATAGTTTATCTCTGGGCTCAACAGGATCATAAGATAAGTTTCATGATCAAATAACCATTTCTACCAGAGGAGGATACCAGGAGAGAAGTGACTTTGTTTTTCCTGCTGTCATAGACATATTCAAATTTGTTCCTCATGCTCCTCCTACGTTTGATATTACAATACTGAGCCCAAGGAGTGGTAGGCATTCAGTAAATGTCTGATGAATGCGCAAGTAGTCGTAGGCTTATGTAGATGGATGCTTCTCTTATTGAGGGGATAATGGATGGAAAGTTGGGTCAATGGATCGGAAATGGCAGGTAGAGAATGGACAGAGGCGAATTGTTGAAACGATTCATTTTATACCGCAATACATTATTGTTTTAGTTTTCTTTTTTTCCTTTCCCAGTGTCAAGTTTTAAAGGATGAATGTTAGACTTTAGGTGTAGAGAAACATAAAAAATTAAAGTTAAACCCTATGAATTCTACTCCAGCTTTAATGTTACCATTGCTCTGATACTCTGATTTTTTTTGCTTTTTTTGTAGTATATTTACATTTTAAAAATCTGATGGAAACATAGCTTCTCATGCAATATGATAAAGTTAATAGTGAGCAGCTTCCAGATGCAATAGTTGGTTGAAATTAGGCGAGGCGTTTTTTAAACTGTAACCATAAAATTGTGCATAAAACTGGTGATAAACTGAAGCTTTATAAAAACTTTGAAGTACCTATTCTGCTTTTATTTTGTTTGTAACAAGGAAATAAATGGGAATGTGACCCAGAAGACACTTGAAGCAGGCCCCTAGAATGCTCCAATTTTAAATATTCATCCAGACAGGCTTCAAAGTTTATGCAGCTTCTTTTTCGGGTTTTAGCATGTTCCTCAGTGTGGTAGGTAGAATAATGGCCTCCCAAAGACATTCACGTCCAGCCCCCGAGTACCTGTAATGAAGTTCATTATATAGCAAAAGAGATTTAAGACTGCAGATTTTATTAGGTTGCTAATCAGCTGACCTTGAAAGGAATGATTTTCCTGGATTATTCAGATGGGCCTGATGTAACCAGAAGGGCTCTTCAATGTGAAGACTGGTATGAATGTCAGGGTCAAGACTGATGGGATATAAGAAAGACCCCACTGGCTTTGAAGATGGTGGAGAGGAGTTAAGAGCCAAGGAGACTGGTAACTTCTAGGTGAAAAAGTCAGGAAGATACTTTCTCCCTTAGAACCTTCAGAAATGAATGCAACTGTGCAAACATTTAATTTTCTAGTCCTGCTTGGAACCTCTAACCTCCATAACTGTAGGATAATATATCTGTGTTGTTTTAAGCTATGAATGTGTTATAGCAGCAATGAGAAACTGATACACTCAGAAAACCACAATGTTTCTAGGCTATGAACTCCACATCCTGTTCTCTGTCCCCGCAGCTCGTACAATAGCAGTATAATCAACTTGAAAATGGTAGTTTGGAAGTCTGAATGTGTACAGCTGTGCTGTGTGATCAGATTTGTTGTTTTTATTCACCTTATTGATTCTGGCCCAAATATATTATATTTATGGCCAAACTAGCAACAGGTATTTTATGGACCCCTTTGGAAAAAAAGAAAGTTCATATGAGATAGCAAGATAAATCTTGGCTAATAAAAAATCTGAATAGTCATATAAATGAAGTTAAACAAAATGTTTTGACTTCCATTTTAACTCCCATCTTTTAAAAGTAACAACATTTATGTAAAATCTAAACTTACATGTATTAGTTTATTTGTATTACTCTAAAAAAAAATTCAAAACTCTTTCTCTTTCCTGAAAATATACATTACACTTTTATTAGGAAAGGAAATACAAACAAACTTGAGTAGTAAAAAACCAAAAAAAATAGAAGAGTAGGCAGGGAAATACATACCTGTAGATATTTTCAATAAATACATTGAAATAAATTACTCAGAATAAAGTTTATTTTCTGTAGCAGATGTACATGAAAATGACTGTGACTTTGAGGTATCTCTCTAAAGTGAACCATTTTACTCAGTAACTTAATTATAATCTAGATTTTCATATTTTAGTAGCTAAGTAGGGGGGGTTATGGGTGGGAAAAGTAAAATTATCTGAAACTTCACAATGGTATAAAATATATTTTTTCGATAGTTTTGCTAATTAAATTGTTACAGGAAAGTTGCAAAGCTATGTATGCCCCATGGGAAGGTTTATTGCTTTTCTGAAATATTCTAACAAGAAACCAATCTATGAGCACTTAGGAAAAAATATAATGTGTAAGGCCCAAAGTTAGATTAGCTGAATTGTTTTGAAGAGGCATCAAATAATTGATCAGGAAGTAAAACTGTGATTATAGAATAAAATCACAGTTGAATTGTAGCAAATAATTGCAAAATTAATTAAAGTCACAAATCCTCCCAGTAACAATGTGAAACAATTCTCTTTAGTGCCCCACAGGGATGGAACTTGCTAGCTTTGATTGGGATTAAACCTGGAGGTAAAAGAAAAGAAAAAGCGTGGTCTGGAAAAAATCATATTAAGAACATATCCTCCATAAGAAAAAAAAAAGTTTCCTGAAAAGTGAATTGGAAAGTCATGTAATTTCCATTTCAAAGGATGCAATTTATTATAGTTCCTTTAATGATTTTTAAACGTGTCAACCTAAGCTTGAGCCTAAATAGATTTCCAGTTCTCAGCTTATTTTTTTTTCTGCTATGGTAAAATAGAACCATCTTGTTTCACATCTCTAACTGAAAGAACGGGGGCTTGATTAAGGGGGGAATTTTGCTTCTAGAAGAATTATTGATGTAATTCGTGTAAGCAAATGTTGACTCTGGAGGAGTAAAGTAACCATTCTTTTGCTTTTAGTGCTTATATAGCTCACATACAATGCACTGTAATATTCAGTACTGAATGAAACCCTAGCAGTAGAATGAATAATTTTTGAAAATGTCTTCTATCCTTTCAAAAACTTTGGTAATACAAATGCAACCTGAAACCACAAACACATTGCTTATATTCCAGTTGGCCTTCATGTTAGCTACTCAATCTTTCTTTTGATGTATATGTTATGATCCAAGTGTATGTATCCACCCAGTCTGTGATTTATCAGGTTTCCTGGCAATTTAATAAATACTATTGCCCAAGCAAAGGAGATGTCATAAGAAAGCCCACTCTGGAATTTAAACTACATAGTTACAAACAACAAATTCAACATCAGTTTTTAAAAGCTTCAATGATATAAACCAAATAAGTTTACTAATTCTGAATTGCTTACTAAGACCCCCATTTTTTGTACTGAGTGGGGGGTACATTTTATACTTAAGGGATTTGTAACGATATAATGAGGACAAATTCTCCACACAAAAATACACCGAAATAATACGACAAAGTGATAGATAGTTATAAAAAGAATGCAGTTGGTAAACTGCTCAATTGGGTGCTGATGTGGCTCCAAATTTATTACCTTTAATTGATTATATTGTACTAGTCAATTTCAAATAATAATGTCAAGTTTTAGCTAGACAATGTCAATCTAGCCATATTTAATAAATAAATGCATAAATATACATTGAGTATACTATGTCCCAACATTATGTTATGAGATCAGGTTATATTGAACCAGTAAGAAAAACAGACAATGATTTAGCTCTTTCGGAGCTAATACAGTGGTGGGAGAGATATATGAAAATAGGTCATTACAATATAGGGTGATAAATAATGTAAAGGAGAAACTCAGTAGCCACAGAATGGTGTGAAGTGTGTCAGGATTCTAGCTTGGGTGGCTGGGACTAAAGAATGAACAGAAACTTACCAAATAAAGAAGGGTGTCTAAAAATGCACCCTTCTCAGCTAACCCCATGGAATGCTAGACCACTTTACTTTCAGTAAAAGAAAAAAATCTTACTTGTCCCTGACATATTTTAGTGGAAGAAAGGAAATGATAGGTTGTCATCTGCCCCAGATCCTTGGCATGTGCATGACTTCCTACAACTAGCAATGAGCTAGAATTGCTGGTCCTCCACTTACTCGCCTAGTGATGTACTAAAACCAAAAGAGGAAAAGTAAGAAGTGCAATTTGAGCAGAAGTACTACAAACGTAGCATTTTTTTAAGCATTAATTTCCCAAATGCTATTCCAACAATCATAGTCAGTTATCATATTATGTTCTTGATGCTGGTGGGCAGAGAGTGATTATGTGAGAAAATAAGGTGTATTGTGCTGGTTGATACTGCACTTCAGAAGAGGAGAGTTCACCAGCTGACAGTCCCCAGGCAGGAAAGCACAGTTGGGCAGAAATTGCCCAGAGTGTGCCTGAGTTTAATGAAGGTAGGAAGGTGAAGATGGCTTGGGCTTCATTCAGCACCCTGGGCTTTCAGAATACAAAATGTACAACTTAGGAAGTAGAAGGTGGGAGGGAGCCCCCGTATGAGGAGATCAATCTTAGATCTTGGTATGTGGGAGAATGGGAGACCAGCTTACGTATCGAGGATTCTCCCAGCATGTGCAGTTTGCCACATACGAGTCAGTGGGTCACGTGATACATGATGAAGAAATGGGCGGTCACTTCTGAGATTATTTCCTACCTTCTTAGGAAAACATATAGAACATCTTTAGGGGAATATGACTGCTCCATATAAAGTGAAATAACTCAGGAAGTAGGTCCCGGGAATGGGGGCATTACTTGGGTGAGAAAGTGGCTCAGAGGATGAAGGTTTCCTTAAAAATGATTAAAACTGCTTGGGAAGATATGGGTCACAAGACAAGTGACACCAGTCATACCTCACTTTTTGTGGCACTTTGCTGCTTAAATAGAACTTAAACCATCTCAGGAAACAAAGTAGGCCACATGGTGGATTGGAAGGAACATTTGAAATCACAGGCAAAGATTTTCATTCAGTGAAAACTTAGTAATTATAACACTTCAGGCCTGTTCTTTAAAATCTGTGACTTCTGGTTTTCTAAGCTTTATCATGGGGAGAATACACCAAACTCATGGCTCATTGAAGTGAGAAGTAAATGAGTTGATTCTTAAACCAGCTTAGGCTGTGCTCGGTATGTAGTAAGTCATCAGCAAACATTGACTGTCTCTTCTTTGCTCTCTTGGCTCTAAGATAATAAAATGTCTGCTGCTAACAGATCCATTTTTTTTCAGTTCGAGGTAATAATGTTCAAGCTAGGAGAAATAGGGAAATGTAAAGACATAAAACAAATTGTTTACAACATTCTGCCCATTTACAATATTCCCTCACTTACCGCGGGTATTACGTTCTAGACCCCCCCCCCCCACGACAGGTGAAAATCTGTAAAGTAGGAACCTTACATTTATTTTAGTATTTATGTATATATTTTAAGGCTTTATAAACCCTTCCCACACACTTATAAACAGTTCCCAGTCACTTATTAACCTTTCCCACACTTTTATAAACACTATTTATGTTCTTAAACATATTCTACACTCTTAAACCTACGAAACTTTAACGACATATGTATACAGTACCGCAAAATCCCGCGATATAGCAAAAAATCCACGATAAATAATTAAATTGAATATTTTTAAAAATCCCGCGATACAGTGAGGCTGCAATAAGTGAACCGTGATATAGAGAGGGACTATGTATTATAGAACATTTAATTTTTTGATGCTTTCAAATAACTTCAATTCGATTTTCAGTTTTTAATTATAATCATTTTATAATTACAAATCTTACATATTATTCACTTCTAAATATTTTCCAGTAATAAAATAAAGTTGCATGACTTTAATTAGCATTTAAATTAATTTTTATACCCCTATCACACTCAAATTATTTTTGCTTCCCTTTTGTTTTTCCTGACGCTGTTTTCTTTCTTTTTTATAATATGTTCAGTCCTTATGTGCCAATTTATTTGTAGCATTTGATCTTTGTCCCCATTTGTGGCACAGAACCCCTAAAACCCTTGGAATGTTCCCAATGGCAAGAGTCATAAAGGTGTCTTGAAATTCACAATGAGTCCGTTTCAGACAAACCTGAGGTTATATTAATGAGGTCATGTTTGGAAAGCACCCAAGATGGATGCCAGTTGCCAGGGGAACGAAATAAGTGGCTGGCGGGTCAGACCTTTTAGCTCATCTTCTTGACCACCAGGGAGGGCAGATGGACAGGAGGTTGTATCAACTGCTGATGGCCAGTGATGGAAGCAATCATGCCTCTGTGATGAAACCTACACAGAAACCCAAAAGGGTGGGGGATCTGGAGAGCTTCCAGGTTGCTGGAGAATCAGAAAGAGTGGCATGTTCAGAGAGCGTGGGACTTCACCCCCTTCCCCATTCCTTACCCTATTTATTTCTGAGTTAATCCCTTTTATAAAAAATCAGTAATTTTATAAGTCAACTATTTCTCTGAGTGCTGTGATCCATTCTAGCAGATTAATGGAACCCAAGGAGGGTTCGTTGGAACCTCTGATCTGTAGCTGGTGGGTAAGAACCACAGAGGACAAGCTGGACTGTGATTAGCATCTGAAGTAGAGGAGAAAGGGGTCTTGCAGGAATGAGCCCTTAACCAGATGCATCTGGTGCTATCTCTATGCCAACAGTGTCGGCCCTGAGCCAAATTGTAGGATCACCAGCTAGTGTCATAGACTTTTTTTGGTGTGGGAAAACACACACACACACACACACACACACGAATCGGTGTCAAAATCAGATCTCCTTCCCTTCCCCTAATTCCTGTTTCATCATCGGTTTATACATTGTTTATCATAATTTTATTCATATAAATGCCAAGAATTTTTATCCTTTCTCCTTTGTTTAGTATGGTGAATTTAACAGGGTAAAAATTATGAAATATGAGCTTCTCTCATCTATATGTTTTTATTCTTAAATCTCTCTCTTTGTATTTGTTATCTATAGCCACATAAGAAATTATGTCCAAACTCTGTGGCTGAAAACAACAACCATGTGTTATCTCCCAGTTTCTGTGGGTAAAGTATCTTGGCATGTCATAGCTTGATACTGTTGTCTCAAGGTCTCTTATAAGATTGCAGCTAATCTGCTATGTCAGCTGGGATTGTGGTCTCACTTGAAGGTTCACCTAGGGGTAAAGGAATCTGCTTCAAGGCTCTCATATGCAGTTATGGGAGGATCTTATTTCTTTCCTACAGGCTTCTCCATGGGGCTTCCTCACAGAATGGGAATTCCTTTTCCTCAGAGCACAATCGAGAGAGAGAGGGAGGGAGAGAGAGAGAGAGAGAGAGAGAGAGAGAGAGAGAGAGAGAGAGAGAGAGAGAGAGAGCGCAAGAGAGGGCACACAAGACAGGATTCATACTCTTTTCACAATCTAACCTTGGAAGTATCATCCAGTACATGCACCATGTTCCATTTGTAGGAGGGAGTCCACCTGTTCAGCCTGCACTGAAGGAGCCAAGATCACACAGCAGCATTAGTATCAAAAGGAAGTGACCATTGGGAGCCATTTAGAGACGTCTCTTATCTAAGCTTTCCCCTTGATGCCTACCCACTGCCTTAATTCAGGCTCTCACTGTCATTTCCAACTTACCACTCCTTAGGATCGCACTCTTAACCCGCTTTAAGCCACGCTCTTCATCGGTAAAATATTTGCATTTTTCAAGTTTAGTCTGATTGAGTCTGCATTGGGGAAAGAAGAGGTTTCTATTATCTTCAGAATTAAATAATTTTAAAGCTCTAGGACGAAATTGAAGATGTGTGAAAATCCATTCCCAGCCTTCCTTTCCACCTTTGCATCACTCGGTGTCTCTGTCCCTGACTCAGAATGGTCCTGGGGAACAGGAGTGAGCTAGGAATTGATGCTGGCTCTTAAAATTGCTTTATGTATTCTGGTGTTCAAATCGGGCTGTTGGAAATGTACAGGTATAAAAATCCTGACATTTTTCAGATGAAATTTTACCAGATCATTCCTCAAATCTTGGCACGTGAATCTACTTCAAACACATAGAAGTCACTTTCCTGGACACAGATGTTTCTTCACAAAGCCCAACAAGTCAAATCTTCAAAACAATCCACATTGCTTTAAAAACGTCCTTGATTTTTTTCCCAGATTTCCTCCATAGCTTTTCTCATACCAAGTATTCTTTCTTTCATGCAACAGTAGAGCATTTAGCCTAGTGTGTTCCCTAGTATCCCTGCTTTTGACTGGCCTCACGTCACACAAGCAGTGAGTAAAAGACCCAGAAACACAAAGCAAATATTCTGTTCAGGCACTATCTCTGTTACGTTGTTATAATCTGCATCTTATAAAAAACATGCTAGGATTTGGACAGATGTTCTGTGTTTCCTCCAGTAGATTTTTGGAAATCAGTTGAGGTACGAAAAAAAAAATTAAGCATTCCATTTGTTTCTATAAAGAGAATAAAATGCCAAGTTTTGAAAAATGGATAAATTAAAGTGATGTTTGACCTTATAAAAGCTCTAAACTATGAAGTTAATATATAACACATTGGATTTAACTATTAACTTAGTGTATATTTTTAATAAGAACAGAAGTTTTTCTTTTATTTTTTTAAAGAGGCAAAATCTTGCTTATGTTCATACTTGGAAGAAAGAAACTTGAATAGTGATACTGTAAAGTTTAAAAGCTGTGTCAAAGAATACATGTAAAGTAGTTTATCTCTAGTAAGGATCAGAAGTGTTTTTAATGGTTGAGGGTGGGCTTGAATTTTGTCTGTTTTTTTAATGTGTCACTCTTTCTATACTTCTCAGTATTTTCAGGTCATACTGTTGGAAAGGAATTCTATTTGCTTGGGCCAAAATATGGCTACCTTTCCAATGAGAACTAAAGAAAAAATTTAGAATTATCTATGCTGTTCCTTGCTGCTGCAAATATTGTCTCTCCTTTGACAGTCTGTAGCAGTATGTAAGTGTGCATGTGTGTGTGTGCATATGAATGAATGGCAGCAAAGCTTTAGTAAATAAAAGGACACATTGTTTTTTTTTTTCTACTGGGAAGGCCAGAGAAGAACAGCTTCCAATATAAAGATGGTGAAAATGTAATGACATGCAGAGTTATCTCGAGGGGAGTGCATTTAATTTTATCTCTCCTTCTCCAGGGGCATGTATGTAAACTAAGCATAAATATTTTTATGTGTGGCAGATTTTTAAAGCTAATTGTTAGCAAACCATGGCTCCACAAAAGACCTCTGAGGGGCAATCAACCGCTCCAGTATCAAGAACACTATACAATAAAATTCGGCTGGTACATATAATGTATTCAGTGGGAACTGTTGGGAAATATAGTACCAATAGCATGCAGTATTTAGTGTGGAGTGAAAATAGTTTAAATGTGCATTGTAAGACCAAAAACTTGGAACAAAAAAATGTTCAACCCAAATAAAAATTGTGTAATGCCTGTCCTTACTAGAGGAAAAAATGAAACATTTCTTCATTTTACCAGTTGATCAAATGTGTGCGTGTATGTGTTAGGAATGATGAGGACAAGATATCAATGATCTGAACAGGATTAAGATTAATTTTACATTTATTGGGGAAAGAGTTTTAAAATGATCAAATAACATAATCTCTGATCTCATAAATCACCAAAATGGATAAACTTACATTTTCTCTGATTATGATTGTTTTTGCTGGCCAGCGGCTACTCTGAAAAGCCAAAATATAAACTGCATTTTAATAATTTTTTTAATTAGCTTTGAAAAGTAAACATTGCTCGATGTCACATATAGAAAAATATATTGTAACCACACCATTTACTGGATAATACACGGAAGATTCAATGATATAATTTCAAAATCATTGTACAGTATAGTTCATTAGCTAAAGCACATCATAGATTCATAGAAAATAAATCATGTTAGAATTATTATGAAAATTAACTGAATTTAGATAGCAAAGACGTTCTCATTTCTGCCTCCCTGTTTATAAATTGGAATTCTATATAATATTATAAACTTCTAAAATATGAACATTTTGTTGCAATTTTAGGATATTTATTAACTTTTTCTGAGTACATTAAAAAGAAAAGTCTCCTGCAGTAGAACTCTTAACTCTGAGGGTAAGATGATTGATATTTATAGCAGCTAGTATTAATATATTGTTTAAATAGATGTTGTCAAGTTTACAGTTGGAAATAAACTTAATAGAGTGACTACAACAATGGCAAAAAAAAATCTAGTTGTTTTGTAGAAAGTCCTTCTCTGAAGGGTTCAGGGGTGGAATTTGAAATTTAATGAGTGTAAATGTCAAGTCAGGAACGTGCGGGGAAAGCTCCAAGCTAAGTTCAATCTAAATGGCAGTGAATTAGTTAACGAGGTGAAGAGATAAGGATAACTAACTAGATTTGAGGTTTGAATTCTCATTGCATTATACAGGAACTCAGGAGGCTAAGAAGAGGCTGACTTTTACCAAGACCAATATATTATCCCACGGATATTGTGTTCTCTTGGTTCATGTGAATTAGGCCAAATACGGGATGCATAGTGAAGTTTTGCTACTTTGTTGTTGTTGGTTTTTCAGAAATATGTCATAAAGTGAAAAATGTTTTGAGTAGACACGTTCACTAATTGAGTTTGATGTCTAGCAAAATCATTATTTCTCCAAGAGCAGATAATTAATTAAATACTTAACTAGCATTTAAAGTTGGACGAGGACAGTTGGGGGACTGTGTGAAAAGGTGAAGGGATTGATAAGTACAGATTGGTAGTTACAAAACAGTCATGAGGATGTAAAGTAGAACATAGGTTACATAATCAATGATATTTATTATCTCTCCCTAGTTCCCTTACATGACCTAGTCATAGTTTAAAGAAGTCTTTAGGGAATCACTTTGTGCCTTCAAACCATGCTATTCCTAGTTGCAAAAAAATCAAAATAATTCCATTTTCTTCCCACCATTTATGCTTGATTTTATGACTAAGCAGACAGCTAGAAGCTGCCTGAGACCTCTGTTACAGAGCATTTACTACTGTTTACCGCCTGTAAATTCTGCAAAGCAGTCTTCCATACCTGTAGTCCAATTTGATTTGCAAAATCATCCTTATAGGAATTAAAGAAGATACTGCACTCACTGTTCTCGTTTGCAGCACAGAGAGACTGACTGCCAGAACAGTGACGGATGCCACACAGCTGTTAATCACGGAGACAAGAGTGAATACTATTTGATAGCTGGTTCTGTCCTTTACCCAACGAACGAGTCATCGTGAAGTAGGGCGGGTTTTACAACTAGATTTTAAATTTGTGTTATTTTTTCGGATAACTGCTTATACGTTTTTGTTTGATGCTAGGACATTTTTTTTTTCCCAAGTAGAGTCTACCCTATAAAACAGCATCAAACTGAGCTGTTGTGCTCAATGTAGGAATGAGGATAGATAGACAGACTTCCCTGTCATTTCCTTACCTGGGCACTCTATGTGAGAGGAAGCAGCTTGTAGCTTTAAAGAATCCCATTTCCTTTCAGATAATAATGGTGGCTAAAAAACTATAAGACAGGAAAGAACGAACACATGATCCAATTTTAGGGGTTCTTGACACATTGGGTTTCCTCCCTTTGAAATTCAAATGTGATAATAAAGCATATCATCCATCAACTGCAGTATATTATGAAAGATGATTAATTTTTGACGTTACCTTGGGTAGGGAGAATGTGGTCTGCCCTCCCGTTGCTAGAGATGCTGAATGCACACTGTGAAAACAACCACATCTTGACACAATATATAAGCGACACATAAATTAAACCCCTTTTAAGACCAAAATCGCCCTATAACTGTTTTTGGCCCAAGATGGCATTAATTTTACATTATTATTTTTTCACTCCTATTGTATTCCCTCTTCCTGATATGCCTGCCTTCTAACCCACCAAATCAAAACCAAATTCTCTGAATGAAATGCATTTCTTAAAATGCATGTTAGTCCTTACGTGGTTAAGTTGCACCTCTGGGATATCACAGGACAATATCAGTCATCTCATATCAAGAAAAAAAATAATGTCTAATCTTTGACAGAAATGAATTACTTCATATGGGACAGCTACATTTGGTCTAATACTTGTCAGATTTCACTGGGAGACGAGGAACTAAGAAATAGATTTCATCAAATTCTGAGATGGGAGGAAATGAAATCTTAGCAAAGAAAACAAGTTATGCCCCTGAAATGAATTGTACGAGTACGGAGATATATCAGGTGAAAAGTGACTGTTAAAATCATTTGCCATCAGGTGATATAAAACATTTTGAACAGATATTTAAGGGCAAAAACTCCTGGTATTACCAGTTTATAAAATATTCATGTATTCAAGAAAACTAAATGATCTCTAGATTTGAGAATTGCTTGTAAACATTCTCTGATTTTAGCAGTGTTTTTTTTTTTTTTTTTTTTTTTCATGATACTCCTATTTCTTTCCATGAACTGCCTATTTGATATGGGGATTTTTTTTTTTTTTTTTTAAGATTTGTAGTGTAAAGTTAATGTCATAGCTTGAATGTACCTAAAGGAATTTATCAACACTTGCTTCCCTAGATCACTTCATACTTAAATAAAGGGACCCCATGTAGTGTCTTGCATCCATAAAGAATAAAACATCGTATTTGTCAATAAAGAAGGAGAGAGGACCAGAGAGCCTGTTGACAACAGAACCTTTCACCTCTAAGACACTCATGCCATCCATCGGCGGTGGGTTAACTGTGAGAGAAATCATGACCATCTGTCTGATGGCTGTCCCGTTGTCTCCTCCTTGTCAGAGACATGCCACTCTTCCCCCACCGCTTGTGAGGCAGTTGTGCACGTCACACCAACCCCATTCTGATTAGCAGCCGGGGAGTTTGCCCCTCAGGACAGTGTGAAGCTTTCCTACCTCGGCTAAGGTGGGAGAGAGGATGCTTCTTCAGATGTTGTCCAGCGGGGAAGCGCTTCCAATGCTTTGCCTTTGTCTTAACCAAGGAAGATCGTTTGCTGATGAACATTCTGCTCTTTAAGAGATATTTAAAATAACTGTCTCCGCCAAAGTTCAAAGACCTTAAAAATGCAGTCTGTGGAATTGAAACAGATGAACTTGTGAGTCTTTCTTACACAAAAGGACACACTAATCTGTGGGGAAAGTACTCAGCACTCTCATTCCAAACCATCAATTTTAAGCAGAGAATATTACATAAAATTGTATTTTTTATTTTGTATAACATCAAAGTCCATTAACTATAACACACTCATGTGAACAAGAGTCCTTATTGACAAATAGACCATAAGCAGCAACTCGGAAAGCTTTCCTTTTGCCCCCTCCCTCTCAGTTTTCTTCTCCCCAAAGTACCCTTTCTTTTAGTTCTTTTACTGTTGATTTTGGGGGGTTCACTATTATAACTTAGTTCTTGATGAATTTTGTCTGAGTTTAGGGCTTAAAACAATATATTGGATTATAACTAGCAAAACAGAGATAAGGGATATGCACATTTAAAGATGAAATTTATAACATCGAGACTTGGATTACCTCTGGCCAAAGATTATTATTAGGTTTATACATTTATTTGTAATGGTTTTATCTCATAGTTATCTGTAGATGAAGGTACCAAAAGGGAGGAGGGATTAAATGAAAGGCTTCAGACCTTAAGGGATAAATTACGCAGAAACATGGTGAAAAAAGGTGGGGCAGAATTCTCTCTGCATCGATGGTAGTTAGTATTCTATTTCTACCACTTAATTACATTGCCATTTTAGGTGGGATATTTAACTCTTTTGGGTTTCAGTTGCTTCAAAGATAAATGGGGATATTAATAATGACTTGCTGAAGTCACTTCTTACTAAGATCTGTGATTCTAGGAAGACAGCCTAAAAAAAATATATTTTCCCCACTTTGTGCTTTCTTACCACCAAAACTCCTACAAAGCTGGATATTGCTTTCTTTGCCTGTTTACCTAAAAAGGGGTGGTAGGTGGGGACTCCCATGTTATCTGTTTTGAGCTCGGAAATACAAGGCATGGGAATGATTCTGTCCCTGTCACTGCTGAAATGTCTATTTTAAACTATCTCAAACCAGGAGGTAACACTAACTTGGCTCCTTCTTGGCAAATATCTTTGAGAGGTGGGAGGTAGACTTAACCTTTCACATTCTACAGGTGAGAAATGAAATCACTCAGCACTCAAGTGATTTATGAAGCATCAGTTAAAAGTTAGAAAAGGAAAAAAAAACAGAAGATGTTTTGTCTCTTGTCTTTCCTTTCAGGGTTCTTCAAAGGGGCTCTCCTTTGCTCTCGGGTCATATATATACACTTATAATAGTCAGAGGTATGAATATTTTAGAGACTGTATTCTGACAAAGATGGGATGTGAAAAAGACAAAAGGGCCCTCTCTTATTAAGACCTTGACCTCTGGTATTCAGTTTTCCCAATATGAAGTTCATGGGCAAACCACTTAATGGCAGAAATGTCAATGCCAGAACTTTAAAGAGGTGATCAATATTGAGCCTCAATCAACATTTTATCATCCTGTTTCCAAACACCAGAGTCTTCATGGAGACTTTTACATATGCACGGAAGTGCTTTTCGAGCAGAGAGGTCGGGCTCTTTAAATTGTTCAAGCATTGGCAGCCGTCAGCAGGTCCCTGCAGATGACAAACGGGGAGCAAAGCCACTGTCCTCCTGTTTGATACTTGTTTTCCCAGAAGAGGGCTGGAGCTGCTGGCTGAAATGTCAGAATAAAATGAGACTTGTCTATTTTTAGCCTCAGCTCATACAAGTCTCCGCCTCTTGAATCGTGCATCAAGACTTTACACCAACCAACTTTTGAGAGTTCTCTAGTTAAGGAGAGGTAAAGTCAGTAAATATGGGAGATACTTTCAGTCAAGTGATTGCAATACGTAGTAATGTAAAGCAACTTTTTATTTTGGAAACATGCAGCATCATTGTCGTTCATCGAGGTTTGGTTTTTGGTCGCCCTGACCCGTGTGCGTGACTAGATCCTTGGTCACCAGGGAGCACAATGCCAAGGGTTGTACAGAGAATTCAAATGAAGAACAAAAGAATTGAAAGGAAAACATTAAGATACAAAAAGTTTTCTAACCAGAAGCTTTGTTTCAGTAAATATTTTTGCCTTGTTCTTCTTATCACGTGACCACATAAACTGTACGAAAAGAAAGCACTATCAATTTTTATCTCCAAAAAAGGCACATTGTAGGTAATAGATAATGAGAATTGGAAGAGTTTCCACTGAGCTGAGATCTCCAGTGATGATTCAGTGGGGGTGCTAAGCTTAGAGAAATAGGAAATCATAGTAATATTTCTTATGTGAGTACATAATGTTTGGGTGAAAATTGGAGTATACATGAGAGTTTGAGCTAGAGGCATGGTTAGAGTAGACACTTCATTCATTCATTCAACTAATACTTATTTATGCCTACCATGTGATTAGATCTGGGAATAGCATAGTGAGTAAATTGCATTCAAGTAGAGTAGCTGTGGAAATCATATTCAAGTGTGGAAGAAAATAGATACTTAAATTAATATGTTGGACAGTGTTAACTGCTATGAGGGTTAAGGATGGACCACGGGTGTAGCTTTAGCTCAGAAAGCACACTCATGAAAGCCCTGTCTGATAATTGATAAAGAGCAGAGACCAAAACAAAGTAAGGGAGTGAGTGATGTGGATGTATCTGTGAAAAGTGTTTCAGGCCATAGAACAGTACATGCCAAGGCACTGAGGTGTGAATATTGTTAATGTATTGCAGGAAGAATACAGAGAGTAGAAGGTATAGTGAATGATTAAAAAAAGGGTAGGACATGAAGTGAGAGGTGTGGGACGGGACTTAGAATAAACAATGCCTTATAGGTTATAGCACGTGTTTTGGTTTTCAGTCAGAATCAGGTAGAAGGGTTTTAAACCATTTTAAAGTTTTAAGCACCGAAACTTGTGATCGAATTTGCCTTTTAAGAGGCTATTCTGGCTGCTCTGTGAGACTATTTTATTGAATTTCCAGGATGGATAACAGGGGGATTACTAGGGACATAAATGAACTCGGACAATAATTGGTGGTGGTGTGTACCGGGGGTCACAGGGAGAGTGGCTAGATGAGGCTTGATTCTGGGTGTATTTAAAAGGAGAGCTGCCAGGCTTGGTGATGAATTCAATGTGCAGTGTGAGAAGGAAGAACGAAGGATGATACCAAGATTTCTGCCACAGGAAGTGGTGAAATAGACTTGCTATTTGCCAAGTAAGAGAAGACTGTAAAAACAAATTTGGGGAGCATGAGAGGGGAAAGCATTCAGGGAACAAAGATTTCAAGTTTGGAAAACTTAAACTTGAGACCCTACTGGAAATCCTAGTAGAGATAACAAATCAGTGGCTAGGTATATGAATTGAATACAAAGAACAATTCAAGGCTACTTTTATAGATCTCAATGAACCATTGGCCTATAGTTGGGTTTAGTGCCATGGTCTGAGTCAGTTTACCTAATAAGCAAGATAATAGACTGAATGAAGTTATCAATAAGTTCATAGATTATAGTCTGTCTATCTCTAAGGCCCTTTTCACCCTTTATTCCTTGAAATCTAATAAAAATTAGTCTTTAAAATCAATTGGAGATGCATTGTAATCTATTTTAGGCTTAAGGTCTTAGGAATAATTTCTATGGTTTATCAAATTTCAGGCAATGAGTTACAGCATCAGTATCTGGACTTTACAAGACACATGCTTGGAGCATTTTTCACTTAGTCTTGTGTACACAAATAGAACATTGTCTTCTGTCCATTGGTCTTAACCTGCCTTCAATTGTGTGACATTCTTTCATCCATTCTCCTAAGATTGCTTATCAGATAGTGTGCTGCCTTTCGAGTGAAATACTGATTAGTTTGTGGGAGTATTTTCTATAGTTGATAAATCAATGTACGAAAAACACAGCATCTCATTTTAAAAGGTTAACTGTCTAAGCTGGTGTTTTTTGGGGTGTGTGTGTGTGTGTGTGTGTGTGTGTGTGTGTGTGTGTGTGTTTAAGCACATGCTAAATAACATTCATTTCCAAGGATTTAATTTATGGGAGATATTAAGTTCAGCTTTCTGTATTGCAGGACTTCTCAGGGCCTTTAATAAACCATTGAGCCTTGAGACTTCAGAAAATAAGAGAAGTTATATATTTTGTCTGTTCTAATTGATCTTTGATTCTTTTCTAAAGCACAGGTCATATGTCAAGTGACGTAAGCTTACTCAATGCCAAATGCACAACATTAACTGTTCAGTATTCTTTGATTTTAGACAATAGAAGTAAAAATATCTTTACAAGCATTACCAAGGCATAGTCATTATAGTTTACATAAGTCACCGCATTTACACATATAAAGGCCATACTGAAATCATGCCCATGTTACAGGTGCATGAGCTGAAGTGGGAGGAGTGAGTGAGCTCACCAAGGCCACAGAGGTGGGTGACAGGAGCGCTAGCATTTCAGCCTAGGTCCTTTCATTTCAGAGTCAGGTCACCTAGTCCAGGTTCCATGGACCAGAAGTATTCATATCACCTGAGAACTTAGTAGAAATACAAATTCAGTCCCATGAATTGGTACCTCTGAAGGTAGAGCTCAGTATTTTGTATGGTAGCAAATATTTCAAGTAATGCTAATACCTCATACACTTGGCAGAATGAGAACCACTCGCTTAAAGTATTGCGATAAACTGGAGAAGGACCCAAGTCGGGTAGAGGGTATAAGGAGGTGGCTGGGTTAAAAGAGAATAATCATCTATTTATCCTAAATTAGAGATCTCAACTTCTATTATAAATCAGATACACCATGGAATTCTTAAAACACTGAGATGACCTTCCAAAGCCTGAATATCCTTAGGCGAGACCAAATATAAAACTTGATAGTGATAAAAGCTACACAGATGATTTTGATGCATTACCAGAATTGAGGTAAAAGTGAAGAAATAATGGGGACAGTCATTTGCTTGTCTAGATCAAGGCTTTTCAAAATGTGATGTGCTTAGGAACATCCAGGGGATATTGTTAAAATGTAGATTCTGATCTAGATGCTGGGGTAGTCCCTGAGATACCCTGCATTTCTGTCAAGGTCCCCGTTGATGTTGATACGTTGCTCTGACGACACACGCATTGTGTAGCAACGATTTCATAAACCCTTGCGATTTTTCTTTCTCTTAAACATGACTTTACATTTAATAAAGCTAAAGTTAAAAGCTTGAGCTTATTTAAAAGACCTCTCTAAAGAAGTTGTAAATATTCTAGGCACAATACGTTAGTATTTTATTCATTATCTTTTTATTAATGCAATTGCTGACCAACCATCTTGGTCTGCTTGAGGGCAGGTTTAGAAAGTGGAAGCGGGACATTCAGTTCTACACTGAGTCAATCCTAAACAAATTGGGGTGAGTTTATTGTCCTACAGGGTATGTACTTCCACCTGTTATGGAGGGACTCTGTTCTAATCTAGAAATCCCTTCTAGTGAGATATCTAGTCCTGGCGTTTCCTCTGGATGAAGGGAGGTGTGGGAGTTGAGTGTGTCTGCAGAAGCAGACTGCCCAGCGAGTTTTGATAATCCTGCACTTACCTGTCTCAGATGCACAGACTGACTAGTGGAGGTCTGAACCCAAACAGACTGGCTCCGGAGGCCTCAGTCTCAGTCACCCCTCTAGTGGCCTCCAGCATGTCCCCTTAAAAGTGGGCTGATTGTGGCTCAGGAGTAGTAACTTTTTATTCATTTTTATCCCATCTTTTCAACAATTATAATTTGGACATTTCTGTATAAGAACTACTTTCCAACCTGGCTACATTGCCCTATTAAAAATATACTTTTTTTTTTTTTAAAGAGCACGGTTTCTACTTATATATCCTCCAGTCCTTTAAAGATAGTAGAGCTCACTACTGAAATGGTATATGCCCGGTCATAATTGATTCTACTCATTCTAAGGTTCTCCTTTGGAAATCTCTTTTGTTGGCTTCACTTAAATTCTACAAGCTACTCAAATGGCAAGCCAAAAATAAGTGCATTTTAATATCAGGCTTAATGTGTTGAAAATAGAACTAGTTCAAGGGATTTCTAGGCTATTTTTAATCTTTATGAAACACTCTGTTTAATATTCTGATATCACATCTCCGTAAGTTCTGAAGATATTCCTTAGAATTTCAGCAACATAGAATGAGTACCAAATTCTCCTGACAGAATTGATATTTGAAATCATGCCAATAGGAGACAAAACCCTTGAAATATACATATATATTTCAATATATATATGAAATATATTTCAACATATACAAAATATGAAATATATTTCAATATATGTATATTTCATATTTCATACATGATAGAAACATTTTCTGCAAACAATTTAAACTTGTGATCTCAAATTATTCTTCATAATCCAATTTATATTTATTGCTTCAGCCATTTTCGATTAACACATAGAGCACTGTTTGATACATTTGGAAAAAAAAATAGCAAATTTAAGCAAGCTAAAATATTAATTGGCAGTATCCTAAAATGGACTTTCAATTAAGTTCTCTATTTTTTTCCATACAGATAATAAAAAATACATTATTCAGTATAACCATTTTTTAAAGTTTCTTTGAACATCATTACTTAACCAAATAGCAGGACAGTTCCACTAGAATAATTTTCCATGTTAGGTTTAAATGTGTTTCTAGAACATTAGGGTCTTTCTATTCACCAACAGTGAGAAAAACAACACTCAAGTACTTAAAGGCACTGCATTGCATGTGCTGCGTGACTGTCTTAATTGCTATACACAGGACAGCAATGGTCCACTCAGTCCAATCACATTCTCCTTCTCGGGGTATGTACTTCCTTGTCTTGGCCTCCACAGAACCCCCACTCCCTGGTGTCCTCTTTCCGGAAACCAACATATTAGTCTCCTTTGTAGGCTCCTCCTCCTTCCTCTGCCAGACTTTAATTCTAGACTTCCCGCTGGCTTCTCCCCATGTACTGGATTTAACCATGCCCCCAGTGGGATAGGTCCAAGCTTTAGCTTTTGGGGCTTGTGAATGGGAACTTACTTAAAAATAGGGTCTTTGCAGATGTAACTAAAATTTTCAGATTGAGATCATCCTCAGAATAGGATGCTAAATACAGTGACAGCTGTGCTTATAAGAGAAAGGAGAGGGACGTGTGAGATACAGAGGGTCAGAGAGAAAACACCATGTGAAAACAGGCAGACAGAGAAGTCATGCTACCATAAACCAAGGAATGCTATGCACCTCCAGAAGCCAGAGTCAAGGACTGATCCTGCCCTGGAGACTTCAGAGGAAGCTGGCCCTACCCACACCCTGGCTTGACTTCTGGACTGTAGAACTCTGGGAAAATAGATTTCTGTTGTTTCAGCAACCTGATTTGTGATAGTGATTTGTTATGAGAATCTTAGAAAACAAATACATCCCACGCCTCTTGTTTCTCTCTTCCTCTGACCTTATGTACCCAACATCTGCTGAGGAATCAGAACTTCTACTTGCAATCTAAGCTTCTCCTATGCACTTGAGATGTCTATATGCTTTGTGTTTCTGCTCGGCTATCTTCTTAGCACTCAATATTGACACGTCACGCAAAGCTCCTGATTAGTAAACTTCCGGTCTGTGGTCTTTATGATTGTTTGTTACCAACATCTCCCCAAGCGTTTAGAGAAAACCAGAATCACACTTCCTTTCCTTCTGTCTTAACTTTGTCCACCCCTATACTCAATCTATTAACAGTCTTATGATTTATAACTTTCAAAGCTTTCTTTTTCTATATCTATATATCCTATTGGTTCTGTTTCTCTGGAGAACTCTAACACTCTATGTGGAGGAAAAGCTTCTCACAGTTTTACTTCTCTTTTTATTGTATTTGTTAGAGCATTCACAAAGGTGCAGTGAGTTTCAAGGAGAAGAAAAATACAATTTACCCTCTGATAGGGAATGTCAGGGTTCTGGGAGAGCATGGCAACTTTCAAACAGGCAATATAGCCAAGGTCATTTTTGCAAAATACAACCTGACATATACCACATGTCTTGATTTGTGATCCTCTACTTTATCACTGAACCAGATATTTCCATCTCTTTTTCCTTTTCAAGAATAATTCTACCTCTTCTATGAAGGTTTCAGTGATCAGTGCTTTCCCTCTTTGATGTGACTTATCACTTAATCATCAGTGTCATTTGGCATTTAAATACCATCTTCTATATTGTGATCTGTAGCCTGAGGTCATAATAGTTCCGTTGTTTTTTTTTAAAGTATGGGATCTGGAATTAGGCAAGTTTTAAACTCTGCTACATATTATTGAGATGATGAATTAATCTCTCTGAGCCTCAGTTTCCTTGTCGGTAAAGTGGTAAAATATTTGTACCTATCCCTTGGTACTAGTACACAAAATAACTGATAAAATATTTATTAAGAATTTTTCATGACTGTAACTAACATTTGAAGTATATATTATGTTTTTGTGTGTGTGTGTATACATACATATATATGCATTATAAAAGAATACCCAAATCTAATTCATTAACACATCTATCCCCTCACATATTTAGTTACAACTAACTGGTATATGCACATATATTTTTGTTCTACTCTCAGAAAATTTCAGTTACATAATACATTGTTAACAACTATTGCCATTGAGTTTTACATTAGATCCTTAGACTTCCTTCGTCTTAGAGCTGAAAGTTTGTATCCTTTCACCAACCTTTCCTTATTTCCCCCACACCCAGCTCCTGACAACCTCTCTTCTACTCTGTGTCTATGAATTGGACTTGCTTTTTTTTTAACATTCCACCTATAATTGGTTCCATGCAGTGTCTTTCTCTACCTGGCTTATTTCACGTAGCATAAGCCGTTGAGCTACGTGCATGATGTTAGTGATGTTGGCCCGTTGTAGGTCTTCTTTGGAAAAATGTCTATTAGCTTCTTCCAATTTGAAGAAAAATGCTATTAAGTTCTATGAGTGCTTTTAAATATTATTAATCAAAATTATAAATATATAGATCATATAGCACCACAAGAGTGTGGCTTTGTGTAAATTTCAGGTTCCAATGGAGTATTTAACTTATTTTAACTGAAATCTTGTTGCTCCTAAGACCTGATAAATCTCGTGAAGTGAAACCAACTGGTGGTTACTGTAGACATGTCTGGTGTCTCTAAGAGTCTTTAGTAATGAAGAACATTCACTCCAGACTCGTTAGTTAGTAATACATGATATCCTGGGATTATTGGACCCATAAATTTAGTTACTAAACCTGTTGTATTTGTTATAAACTAATACTTCTGCAACATGTAGATCTGTACACACTTTGGCTATTATGCTAGATTTAAATTAAATAGCATAATACGCAGTACAGATAAAAGGTTTAAGAACATTTTGGTTATTAGGATTTTTAAGCAGTATGTCTAATTGCACTTGCCCTGCTGACATTGATCTTAAAACTTTGAAAGAGGGCTCACTGGACTAGGTGCCAGCATGCTAAGATACTAGAAATAATTGTATCTCCAAATGGTGGTATGACTTTAAACTTTTTTCAGCAGAGCTGAATGTTAGCTATGGCATATGTGAAATGTGTATGTTACACAGATAACTTCTAACAGTCCTCAAAGTTTAAAATTTTAAATTATAAATAAATAATGTTTGTCTCTAGTCTAAGTTAAATTTCCAGTTTTCTTTCCTCAACATCATATTTTTAAATCATTCAATGAGCTTTCCATGTGTCCACATAGTGGGATTTATGAAAACGAAGTCAGAAACCCAGTCTGTCTTAAAAACCAACTAGAAGACTGTCACTATTGGGGTTATTTTCCACAGCACCAATAAATCAGAATGGAGAACTGACTTACCTCCTATAGAAAGGATACATCTTGACCAGGTTAATGCTGGACCCATTTTACTCATTAACATTAACTCTTTGGTCCCTCTATTAGAATGAGTTTGAGTCCCTAGTTAGGAGAAAACCAAAGTCTTTCCTTTCTCAATTTATTCTAAGAAAATAGATCCATCATCACATAATGTTTAATGTCATAATATTAAACTTCAGGGATATAGATTTTTTTTTAACATATTAAATGTGGGTGTAGAAAAATGTACTAGTAAAATTACGTCGTGATTCTGGAGCTGTAGAATATCATACAAAATTATTTCCCTGACTCGGTTAAGTGAAATAATAGTAGAAAAGTAGTAGCGTGGATGTTTTTGAGTTCTGTGATAGACTAGATCATCCAAAAAGCCCTGCCACAACCATAGTCCAGAAGTTACTGGGAATGGAAGTGACAATATATATATATATTAATGGATGGCTGGGTTTGCACAAGGGAATGGAAACTTTTCTGGGCCCTTTCCACCACATGTTTGAGTAAAATCGTAATTACTTTTATACATGGTGAGAAGACATAATTATCAATATAATAGACATTTAATAAATTAAAAAGACATTTTCTTCACTAAGAAGAAACCCATATCCCTTAGCAGTCACTCCCCACTTTCCTCCAGTCCTCCCAGCCCTAAGCAAAGACCAACGTACTTTCTACCTCCATGGATTTGCCTACCTGTTCCAGACATTTCATAGAAACGAAATCATACAGTATGTGACTGGCTTCTTTCACTTAGCATGATGTTTCCAGGGTTCGTCCATGTTGCAGCACATCTAAAACTACTTAGTGGTGATCTGTGCACAATTCCGTGAATATACCAACAGTCATTGATTTATATACTTTAAATGGCTAAATTGTATGGTTTGTGAATTATATCTCAGTAAAGTTATCACAGCCCTGACCGCTGTGGCTCAGTTGGTTGGGTGTCATCCTGCAGGGCATGGGATCACCACTTCAACTTCTGGTCAGAGTACATGTCTGGGTTACGGGTTCGATCCCCCACTGGGGCATGTATGAGAGACAACCAATCCATATTTTCCTCTCACATCAGTGTTTCTCTCCCTCTCTTTCCCCCTCCCTTCCCCCCTCTCTAAAAATAAATAAATAAAATATTCTTTAAAAGCTATTACAAAAAATAGGAAAAAACAAATTAAAAGGAGAAACAGTTCTATGCTAACAAATTTGAACACTATTAGAATACATACTTATCAAGTCTGAATCAAGTAAAAGCATGAAAGACTTGAACAATTAACTAAATGTATGGGACAGCAAAAATTTTCTCATATATAAAATCATCTGGACCAAATATTTACTGAGAAGTTCGTCCAGACTTTAAAGAACAGATTAACTTAATACCAAGTCCAATAAAACTCAAGAGGGAAAGAAGAAAGGAGGCAAGAACAAACTTGGTTGCTTAAGAAAATAAAAATATATTCTCCTACAGTACTGGAGGCCAAGAGTCTGGAATCACAGTGTCATCTTTCTCTGAAGGCTCTAGGGGAGTGTTCTTTCCTTCCCTTTACTGCTTCCACCTTCCTTGTGTCTTGACTTGGGACTGAATCTCTCCAATCTCTGCCCCTGAGGTCACATTGCCTCCCCTTCTGTCAAATTTGCCCTGTGTGTCTCTTATAAAGTAACTATCATTAGATGTGGAGCTTACCTACATAATCCAGGATGATTACATCTCAAGATCCTAATTTTATCTTTTTCCAAACAAAGACACAATGACGATTTCTCCAAATTTGAATGTTGCCATTTTGGGGGGCTGCCATTCAACCCGCTGCAGTCTCCTGTGCAAATGTATCCCCTCCCCTCAGAAACAGTAGTGTGAATCAGTTAAGACATAGAGAGAGGTTATGCACACATTCTTTTTCTTATTTCTTCCCTCATATGTCCAAGTTATCAAGGTGAGAGTTTGTGCCAGTTTCCTGAGCAGCCTAGTTGAGATGTGTCAGAAAGAACGTAGAAGTTTAGTAGCTCCTTGGTAGCTGTCACAGACACTGTTATGGCCACCCAATTACCATGTGGCCTTTCATCTTTGCTCACAGAAGTTCAGTTGCACAGCATGACGGATTGAATGATAATTAGGACAAGCCAGGCCTGACCATCCCTTTGTTGAGACTCACTTTCTAGTCGCTGTCCCAATTCAGGCTGCCCAGTGACAGTAATATGGCCAAAAGAAGGCAAACGACAATTTTTTGGATGTCAAAAAAAGTCTCCTATGATGGATGGACATGCCTACTTTCTTGCCTCCTCTGCACTCAGACAAATGGTGTGGCTGCGGGTGTGGCAGATGTTGTGTGACCGACAGACACACGCCCACAGTGGAAAGTCAATGGCAGCAAAGCAGGAGATTGTTTTACAGTCTCATAATGGCCTTGTTCAGACATATTCAAAGCGAGATAATGAATGTCTCTATTACTAGAACATGTATTAGTTGACTATTCTGTTACTTAAGCTTAAACCTCCCTGTTGAAAATTGTGGGCAATGCCTTTTCAGAGATGATCTTCATTCTTCCATATTTTTTTAATGTACAAACAGAAAGCGGCATCATAGTCTTTTGTTGTACAGACTCACTTTTACAAGGTAAGAAACTGGAGGAAACCTTTTGTAATCAAGATTATTTTCTGTAGATACCACTGCCTACCTGCTGGAAGGAGGGATGTGCTTGGTTACAACCCTTCTTTGCAAGGCTCATTCTCCTTTGAATAATTGAGTATTATTGACTATGTTATTATTCTAAAAACAAAATTTAAATCTCCAGGCATTAAAGTTTCAGTCTTTGTTTTCTTATTATTTTCTAACAGAGAGGATGCTGCTATTTGGTCCATACCACTTTCCACCCCACCTTCTGATACATAAGACAATACTTAGTGCTGTCACATTACCATATGTGCCTGACCCATGTGCCTGGCAAATGCAATGTTGACAGAAGCAATCGACACCCAACGTCTAAAACGTCTCTTCAGATTATTGACTTATGACTCTGAAAAGAGGAGTCTTTGATAGCTTGACAATCACAACCTTACTGTTTAAAAAGTGTCTGTTTAAATGCCAAAGCTTGGTCCTGTAGGGATTTTGGGAGGATTATCTGATGTTGGTGTGGTGTTCAGACTCACGGTTATGGTCCCATGCTATCATCTTGTCCCATGGCTATGAGTGGCTTTTTTAATATGTTGATGATCCTCACTCTAGGTCAGAGCTAGTTTTCTGCCACAGATTTCAAAGTCTTACATCTGTCTGTCCTCTTGACATTTCTACTTGAAGGTATGATAAATATTTCAAATATAACATATTTGACTCCAAATGTGTTTTGTCTGATGTTAAGAAAATTATACAAGTTTTCTTTGGTTTGTATTTACCTTACATATTTTTTTATATCTTCTACATTTTTATTTATTCATAATATAGTGCAGAAAAATGCTAATATACATATATTTCAATGATTCATCATGCAGTGAAGATGGATGTATCTATCATGTTAATCAAAAGATACAATGTTGCCCATAGTTTAGAAGCTGGTGTTGATACTCATTTCTCAAAGTGACATTCCTTGTCTCTCAGGTACACATTCTCTTGACTTCAAAACTCTAGTTTAATTTTACTTGCTGTTGAAATTTACGTAAATGGAATCTTGCATATTTTTTGTGTCTGACTTCTTTGCTCAGCACTATGTATCTGTGACTGATCCATATTATTGCATAGGGATATATTTCAGTTCTTTTCTTTGCAGTGTATTTTGAAATATGAAGAAGTAACTCCTGAGAAAAAAGTTCATAGCAATACAGGCCTACCTAAAGAAAACAGAAAAGTCTCAAATAAACAACCTAACCCTATACCTTAAGGAACTAGGGAACCAACAACAACCAAAGCCCAGAGTGGACAGAAGGAAGGAAATAATCAGGATCAGAGCAGAAGTAAATGACATAGAGACTAAAAGAACAATTCAAAGGGTCAATAAATCCAGCAGTTCATTCTTTGAAAAGATCAACAAAATCAACAAGCCTTTAACCAGACTCATCAGAAAAAAAAAAAAGAGAGAGAGGACCCAAATAAATAAAATCAGAAATGAAAGAGGAAAATTACAACCGATATCACAGAAATACAAAGGATTGTAAGAAATTACTATAAACAACTATGTGCCAAGAAAGTTGACAACCTGGGTGAAATGGACAATTTCTAGAAACATACAACCTTCAGAAACTGAGTAAAAAAGAAGCAGAAAGCCTGAATAGACCTATAACAACTAGCAAAATTGAAGCAGTAATCAAAAAACTCCCAGCATGCAAAAGCCCTAGACTGGGTGGCTTCACAGCTGATTTTTACCAAAGATTCAAAGAAGAACTAACTCCTCTCCTTATCAAACTATTCCAAAAAATTCAAGAAGAGGGAAGACTCCCAAACTTTTTATGAGGCCAGTATTATCCTAATTCTAAAACCAGGTAAAGACACAACAAAGAAAAAAAAAATTACAGGCCAATAACTCTGTTGGACATAGATGCTAAAATCCATCATAAAATATTTGCAATCCAGATTAAGCAACATATTAAAAATATACCATGACCAAGTGGGATTTATCCCAGGGATGCCAAAATCATACAATATTCACAAGTCAATAAATGTAATCCACCACATAAGCAAAATGAAGGACAAAAACCTACATATTCATATCAATAGATGCTGATAAAGCATTTGATAAACTCCAGAACCCATTTTTTATGAAAACACTCAGCAAAGCAGGAATAGAGGGAGCAGGCCTTAATATAATAAAGGCCATATATGCGAAACCTGCTGCAACTTCATGCTCAGTGGGCAAAAACTAGAAGATTTTCCCTTAAGGTAAGGACCAAGATAAGGGTGTTCGCTCTCACCACTCGTATTCAACATAGTACTGGAAGTTCTAGCCACAGTGATCAGACAAGAAAAAAACGTGCATCCAAATGGAAAAGGAGGAAGTAAAACTGTCATTATTTGCAGATGATATTATTGTGTACATAGAAAATGCTAAGGATCCACCAAAAAACAACTCGACCTAATAAGTGAATTTAGCAAAGTAATGGGATACAAAGTCAATATTCAGAAATCAATGGCATTTTTGTACACCAACAACGAACTATCAGAAAGAAAAACTAGGGGGGAAATTTCATATATTATAGCAACAAGAAAAATAAAGTACCTAGAAATAAATTTAACCACAAAGGTAAAAGAGCTGTACTCAGAAAACTATAGAATACAGAAGAAAGAGATTAAGGACGTTACAAGTAATTGGAAACATATACTGTGCGTATGGACTGAAATAATTAAAATAATTAAAATGTTCATACAACTCAAAGCAATCTATAGATTCAATGCAATTCCTATTAAAATACCAATGACATACTTCACTGATCCAGAAAAAATACCCCCAAAATGTATATGGAACTGAAATGACCGCAAATATAGCCTCAGCAATATTGAGAGAAAAGAATAAAGTTGGAGGGATCATGATACCTGATATCAAACTATACTACAAGGCCACTGTAATCAAAACAGTCTTGTACTGGCCTAAGAACAGATCATAGATCAATGGAACAGAACAGAGAGCCCAGAAATAAACCCATGTCTCTATGGTCAATTAATATTTGACAGAGGAGGCAAGAGCATACAATGGAATAAAAATAGTCTCTTCAATAAATGGTGTTGACAGAAGCGGACTGGTTCATGCAAAAAAAAAAAAAAAAGAAAGAAAGAAACTAGACCACCAAATTACACCACACAAAAGAATGCACTCAAAATGGATGAGAAACTTAAATATAAGTGGTGATACCATAAAAGTCTTAGTGGAAAAAATAGGCAGTAAAATTTCAGATAGCCCATGTAACAATATTTTTGCCAATATATCTCCTAGGGCAAGGGAAATAAAGGAAAAAATAAACAAATGAGACTATATCAAATTAAAAATCTTCTGCATGGCTAAAAAAACCATTATCAAAATGAAAAGGTAACCCACTGTATGGGAGAATGTATTTGCCAATGATGTACTGGACAAGAGCTGAATCTCCAAAATAAATAAAGAACTCATATGACTTAACACCAGGAAGATAGACAACCCAATTAAAAAATGGGCAGAGGTCCTGAGTAGACCCTTCTCCAAGGAGGGCATACCGATAGCCCATAGACATATGAAAAATGCTCAACGTCACTAGCCATCAGAGAGATGCAAATTAAAACCACAGTGAGATATCACCTCACACCTGTCAGAATGTCTGTCATTAATAAATGAACAAACAACAAGGGCTGCCGAGGACGTGGAGAAAGGGGAACCCGAGTGCACCGCTGGTGGGAAGGCAGACTGGGGCAGCCGCTGTGGAAAACCGTATGGAGATACCTCAAAAAACTGAAAATGGAACTGCCTTTGGATCCAGTGATCCCACTGCTGGGAATATACCCTAAGAATCCCAAAACATCAATTCAAAAGAACCTATGCACCCCTCTGTTCATAGCAGCCCTGTTTACAACAGCCAAGTATTGGAAACAGCCCAAGTGCCCATCAGTAAATGGGTGGATCAAAAAAACTGGTACATTTGCACAATGGAATTCCACGCAGCAGAAAGTAAGAAGGAACTCCTGCATTTTGCAACGGTATAGATGGAAGTAGAAACCTTTATGCTGAGTGAAATAAGCCAGTTGGTGAAAGAAAATACCATATGATCTTACTTATAAGATCTATTGATCAAAATAAACTAACAAGCAAAATAGAACCAGAACATGGAAAACATGAAACAGACTTACAGTGGCCAGAGGGGATAGCTGTGGAGAGAAAGGGAAGGACTAATCCAAGAACATGTATGAATGACCCATGAACATGTACAATGATGGGGAGCAGGGGGTGGGCTGGGCAGAGGAAGGCAAAGTGGGGAAAATTGGGAATTAAAAAATAAAAATAACGTGCTGTCAAAAAAAGAATTGAAGCAGACTAGGAAAACTAGGGGGAAACTTTAACACTGAATATTGATAGCAATTTACTATGTTATAGTAGGGAATTTTAAATTAGTCTGAGGAGGTGATCCTCAATATACCTTTCCAAAAATAATAATAACAAAATATATCTAAATATAAGTTGTGAAAACAGTAGAATAGGTAGAATACACAATGCCATCCAACCAATTTTCACATCAGCCAACTTTGCAGCCACGTGGGACAGAATAGCAGAAAGTTTGGTTTGCCTTCACATGACTTCCAAAAGCAAATTCATTTGAAGGTGTGAAAAATGCCACTTCTCGGCACACTTGTATTTTGCGTGTGGATTGCTGCATGGATCCCATTCACAAGTCTTTTGAACACTAAGTACTCCCTTGGAGTGTAAGAACTGAGATAAACTTCATTAGCAAGTTGTCCAGAGTACGGAAACACTGTTCCTATCAGTTTCCTGGATTTTTCTGTCCCCTGCCAGCAGCAGGAATAGCTAAGCAACTTGAAAATGTTTCACATGGTAAAGATTTTTTAAATAATAACAATGGTACCCCCCGTGACAGTGTGAGATTGTCTGATCAGGGCACCTTTGTTGGTATGCGTCTTCTTTCTTGCTCAGGGAGAATATCAGTTTCGGCTGCAGGAGCCCAATGGCATTTGATAATGGTGCACTTCAGAATCACACTGAGAACTTTTGCAAAGTGCATGTATCCAAGCTGCACGCTTAGAGCATGTGGTTTAATTGGTTTAGAGTAGGGTTGGTAATTTTTTTAAAAATTAAACTTATTACCACATACTAAGGTGGACCACTGTTTACAAATTGCAGTCCTAGAGGCCTCTTTGGGCAATGATGGTTTGCCTGCTTCTGTTTTAAGGTCCTAATACCTATGAGTCATTTTGTCTCCAGTGCTGAAATGACAGCTTGATATTTGAGATGGCTGTCTAATGTTTTCGTATTGATATTATGTGTCTTTTCATTTGCAGTAGCTGACTAATAGTGCCCTAGGAAAACAGACCTCAATAATTTTGAAGCTTCGATAGTTTTTGGTTGAGCTTTTGCGAAACTTCTAAACATTTGCTTCCTGGAATTCTAAGGGTGAACTTGGCAGTTTGTTCTAGGGACAAGCTTTTTCTTTGTCCTTGTAGAGATCACTTCAATGAGATATCTTAGACTTGCTATATTAGTCAACAAGAGATTAGTATCTATTAATTATCCCTGAGATAACTTTATACATTGATCAAGTGGTTCAGCAACACAGAATCTGGCCTGGGAGCACTTCCCTTTGAAAATGCAAAAGATAGCTCTTTGTGGGATATTTCACAGAAATGATTTTGAGGTGGTTGTTTCTGTTGTTATCGATTGTACTTATTTCAGAGAAATTGACAGTTTTACTCATGGTTCCAAAAGACAAGGTTTGGGCAAGGCTTGATATGAGGGACATGGGCAGAAGGGCAGAGGAGAAAAGAGGAACGAATACCTGGTGGAAGATGGAATTACAAGGGTCTTGTTTTTAAGTGCAGACCAGTTATGGAAGCCTCTACATGACTTGTTCACAGGTTGATTTCCTTACTCAACTTGTGGGTTTGTCCAAGGTGTTACAGTACTGACTCAAACCTTGGATGTGGAATACAAGCTCTACTGTCCACAGGTTCTGTTGAAATTTCATTGTAACCAAAAATGTGCATACCTTCACCATGTAACAGTGGCATTTATTCATTACTCATTTTGAATAGTTTTATTTGCTGAGGAAGTAAAAGAGTGTTTCATTTCAAGTCCTGAAATCATGATCTAGTCACTGAGAAGGGTTTTGACCAAAGGCTTGCAACTACATGTGAGTGCTCAATCTTTAAGTACTTTCTTAGATTATTAACAAGAGGAAGCCTACTGCAAGACAGTATTTAAAGCCTTTCTTCATTTACACCTCAAAACCCATGGTATGCCTTATACCAAAACTTTCTAAAAATTTATTTCCATACTTCTAATGTTTATAACCTTTCTGTAAGTTCCCTTTTTCCTCTGCAATCTTCATAATGAGTCTATCTGGCAAACCCACATCTCTACCTGACGGTAGTTGTGAGCGGAAATTTTCAGAAAGAATAAAGCAAGGATCCTTTTTGCTACGTTACAAGAAAAGGCAAGTTACACTTACACATTAATATTTGTTTCCCATTAAAAAATTAACGCCTGATTAAAGAGGGTGAGCGAAACAATTTGCACAATAATGGAACTTCAAGAACATACTGGATTCTTGTAGTACAAAAGGTAAAACCCTTCTTGCCCCGATCTTTCCTGTGCTCTCTCTCTTCCCAGGACCATACTTAAATCAAAGCCTGGGTTTCTTTTCATTTGCTGGCCAATTCTGTAAGTACTACCTAGTTTTTTATTTGGTGACTCTACATAATCCCAATTTTATTGCCTTAGTTCAAATCCTCATAAGCTGAGAAGTATGATGAGTAGCAGTTCGAATCATTGGTACTGGCCTCAGGTATGCTTAGATGTGAATCCTGAATTTACAAACTACTATCCACATAAACTTGGACAAGTTACTTTACCATCCTAACCCTCCACTGGTAAATAAAAATCATGATGATCTATTAGTTACAGAGATGTTATAACCATTAAATGAGATGATGCGTAACAAAATTTAGCATACGGTGTGCATATTATAAACATTCAGTACTTAATAGTTACTAATCCCACAACTAATAAAATAATAATAATAATAAATCAATGTCACCTGGACTATAGTAATGATTTCCCTATTTTTATTTTTTAATATTTTTGTCTTTAGGTTTGCCTGAATGTATTTTTCATTAGTACTAAAATGTCACTGATTCTCAAGATTTTCCATACACACAAATATATAAATATTCTTTAGCATACAAACACATACTTATACACATCAACACAGAATTATAAGAATAAAAAATTAAAAAACATATTGACAGTCATTACTGGGCTGTTCAAATACAGAATGGGCTTGGGGTTTTCAAATGATATCATTGCCTTCATATCCTCATTTATGTTTCTCGACTTCACCTTCTCGCCCATCTCCTTCCTCAGCCATTCCTGCCCCGTCATCTCTCAGAGTCACTCCCTTCCTCCGCCCCTGGGTGAAAGCATCCTTGTGCTGAGTTCACATCAGGTTTCCTACAGTCTTGGTTACAGTCATCCCTGTGCCAGTCACAGTGACCAGAGGAATGGCTTAGCATGACTGGCAGACAGACAACACCCCGCCCCCTTGTAACTCGCAAGGTGGAGTAGTGTGATGAGGAGCTTGTAGAACTGTAACAAGGAGAAAAGCACAGATCTCTCGAGGGAAGGCATTTGCTTCTATCAAAAATGGGAAAAAATATCTAGCGAATTTCAGTTCAGCATACAGCAGATGCTGTGGTCCATGTCTTACATACATCCATTTGTAATTTCCAATATAGCAGCTGAAATATCAGCTCTTTATTACTCAAAAGGCAATTGGATCTGAATGGTATAAGAAGGAAGACAGTGAGTCACCTCTAATATACTAAAAAGAAAAAAAATAAGGTGATTTAACACCACTCACTAAAATAAAATAAAACTAAATTAAATTAAATTAAATTAAAAGGTGTTAGGAGACACCAATGTAACAGATTCATGACTGAAAGCATCAGAGTTGGAAGATAAAGGCCAAAGCCTTCCAGGCTATGCTGCAGACTTCTGTTTTATCAGCTGGCCCTGGGATCTTCCATCCTGCTTGTAACCTGTCCCCCACCCAACACCTTACTTATGACATCACGCTCTAGGCCTATACAATGGTCCATCATGACTCTCTGATTTACACATGCAATTTAGGTTAACTAACATTGTTTCTTTGCTACCTGACATAGCACCTGGTCCTCGGTAAGTTTTCCATTATTATTAGTTAAATTATTTTTAATAACTAGAAAAGAATCACAATTCCGTACATGCAAGTTGTTAACAGATTAAGTGAACGTGGGGCTGCTATGGATATAGGAAGCAAAGGCGAGACCCAAGCAGAATGAATAAAGTAAGGTGGAAATCCTGCAGAAGAGTCAGGTTGCAAATTTATTATGCTACTTTCATATCTGTGCTAGCAGAATGGATGGGATATGAAGTTTAAACTTGGCCTTCGGCCAAATTCCCCTGGGATTTAGGGATTGCTGACAATTACTGATATTTATTGCCTTTTTTTAGACCAAGCCACCAAGGCCGGACACAGAGAGAAGACCTGTGGATTCAGGAGTGCTTTAGCACAGCTCTCTTTACTAGTTGTAGTTTTGTGTATTGGGTACCATCGATCACATGCACATAACCATATATAGGAATGCAAATATTATTTCAGTCGAATTCCAACATTTTTACATTGTAATTCACAAAGAGCAAAGTGACGCTATTCTTGATTTAATACATATTTGAGACAATAGATTGAAATTTTTAGCACTCCCTACAATGGTGTGATACATGTTCAGTATTCCTGTTTCAGTCCAGAAGGGTAAAGTTTGCTGTTGATAAAAGGTCCGTTACTTGCTCTTAAAGCCAAGAGCTGTGCATCCTCACGACTTTTAGCTTTTTCACTAAAATAGATTAATTATCCTAAAATTTCTATTGAAACCCAACTTAATACTTGGATAATCTTCAAGGTTCTTAATTGAAAAATCTGTGTAGTAGAAGCAGTAGCTCTCTCTGTGGTGCCTAATACTGTGGCATAATCTTGTCCACTCTTCCGTGGATGTCAGGATTCAAAATAGCTTTCCAATTTCAAGGACACAAAAAGACCATGTCATAGGGTGTTATTTTGAAACTGACTACTGAGTTGGGACTCGTAAGTTTTTATTTCAAATTCTGTTCTGCCCTTATCAAACTGCATGAAATGACAAATAATGTAGCTGCTCTGCAGGGTTAATTTCTCATTTGTAGCATGTAGCAAATAACCCAATAAATATTATGTATTGTGTATTTTATGTTTTATGTATTAAATTTATACTGCAGTACTGTGAATAAAGTGTTTAATAGACCCACAAAAGTATATCCTACGCCATCCTCCACTCCATCTCCCAAGACACAATCATTTTCAGTTCTTCTAGCTGATTATTTTGATGTTTACTGCCATTCCTCTAAATAAATTATTCTGGGTATTAGTTTTTCAGAATCATTGTCCTATTATCTTCCCTTTATGTCCGATGAGTATTTTGCTTTATTCCTCCTCCTGGTTCCTGCCCCAGCACATCATCCCCCTTTTCCCAAAATATTTCCATCATAATTGTGGTGAGCTCAATTCCTTGTCCTTTCCGGCATGACATCTTGTCTAATAACTACTTTGATCTTTTTGTTGCCGTCATTGCTATCATCGCTGTGAGACTAGCAAGTTAGTTTTCTAGAGCTGCTGTAACCACGTCCCATGGACGGGACAGCTTCAAGGACAGAAATTTATTTTCTCACAGTTCTGAAGGCTGGATGTGTGAGGTCAAGGTGACAGCAGGGTAGGTTCTTCTGAGGCCTCTTCTTCACATGCGCATTGCTGTCTTCCCGTGGTCTTCTCTTTGTACACATCCGTGTCCAAAGTTCCTGTTATATAAATAAGGTCACCCATCATACTAGATTAGGACCCACCCTAATACCCTTATTTTAAATTAATTTCCTCTCTCTCCAATGACCCGATCTCCAAATATAGTAATATTCTTAGTTACTGGGCATCGGGACTTTAACAAAGAAATTTGGAGTTGACAAAATTCATTTCATAACACTAACTTCATTTTGTAATCCGTGGACAATTCCAAACTTGCCACAAATTATGGAAGTCTCTTCTCTAGACACCCTGGCTGCGCTGGGGGCCTTAGCTGTTTTATTGTATTCCTCAGTCAGATTACCCATGTGGTTTACACCAGCCTTGGAAACTGCTCCCCAGCTTCCCGTGGCCTGGGATCTCAGCTTTGCCTGCTTGGCCATCACAGCCCTGACCTGGGTAATAGACCAATCAGGCAGCCGCTGGCATGTTCTAATGTTGCAAATTAGGTGTGTTCTGCTCTTTCTGGCTGGCCAAAAAGAACTGGGAAGAAGCCCCTGCTTTTCCTAAACCACACTGAGCTGTGTGGGGGCCGGGTGGGGAAACTGTGAGTAAAACGTGCAACACAATGTCCTACGGTTGTGAATGCCTGCGATTTCTTGTTTAGGGACTGGCTTGGTTGCTCACTACCTTCAGCTGATTGCTGGCGCTCCTGTGAAGTTATTTTAGCTCGTCTCTAGTGACTTATTTAATGTTTCCATGGGGGAAGGAGGCCTGGAACTTTCTAGTCCACCATTTTGCCCATGTCCCCATTCTTTAATTTTTGCCCTTTTTAAAACCCCCACTTCTAAAGGATACCACATTTTGAATAATAAATATGGCGGGTTTTCATCTTTTTCTATGTGATTTAGCATCAAACACTTTTAGATCTTCCGAGCCATTTGTCACTAAGCCACCTTTTTTCTAGTCTTTTATTGCTGTTCTGACAATACTTGTTCTACTCATTGTTTAGTGTTTTTTGTATTTAATTAGATTCTCATTGTGTTTCTATGACATTTCAAGTGGGAAGATGTAGAAACGCTTGTGTCTAATAGGACTATTTTCTGCCTGAATGTCTAATAAGCACATAATTTTAAAAAGTGCAAAATTGTTATTGAGAAATGGTGTAGGTTCTTATTTAAAAATGAGGAGCACATTGTATAATCTAAATTGTAGGGTTTTATTCCATATGTATATCGTACCGACGTTTGATTCGGTCGGTAAATTCAGACAGAGACACCCCATCACGGAGGCACTGAGTTTTCAATATGTGAGTCAGGGAGCAGGCGCGGTGGGACCCAGAGGGTGGGTGCTGGCGGGTGAGGATGGGAGATCGAACGTGGCGGAGGGAGAGAGAAGGCACATACGAAAGTGGATGAAAGCATGAGGAAAAAGGGCGAACGAAGGCGTGCTAACCAGCGCAGACAGGAGCAGAGACTTGGGTGATGAGCCCTAATTACGCAAGTCTCTTTGTCTTTCTAACGCAGAAGTCTATGAAAGCGGAAACTCCATTAGAAGTGGCAGCCCGTCGAGTATAATTGAAATTGCAAAAATAACGTTTTCTAGGAAATGCATCATCCATCGAGTCCTTTCCACAGTTGAGATGACAACTGACTCAAAAGACATTTCTAAATGTCTTTTAAAATATAAAACATTGGGGTTTTTTTAAGCTAAATTTCTAGGTGATAAAGATAGCCGTGTACAAACTGGAGGGAGGGACACAATGCTTACATTAAAGCATTTATAAAAACGAGACCCGTCTATATTCTCTAATCGTAGAGGTAATTCAAAACGGAAGACTACTTTTAAAGAAATCCATAAAAACTAGCTATTGCACGTTTCTCGAATAATAGCTATTTTTATTTATTAGCACAATAGCAATTATCCAGCGAGGTTAAATTCTGTTAACTCTATTGCACATTATAAAACTCTGAAAGTGATAGTAATTAGTATGCAGAGTGTTAAAGTAAGTTAACTCGCGTTGGTATTACAGTAGTAAGTTGATTGGATGGCATGCTACCTATTACCTTAATTATACTGCTTATTGATGTCATGCCAGAATTTCTGCTCTTTTATCAATCGGAACACCTACACCACAATTATTCTATACAATACCTAAAACTGGTAATTTTCCTCATTGGTGCAATGCCTCCTGACAGTGTGATAACATGCTTCTCTGCGTTCTGGCAATCTGCCCAAGTGCAATGCTATTTGCAAAAGGAAAAAATCCTGTATCTCCATGGATCTATGTATACGTTTTGCTCAAAAGCAGAAAATAATTTACATATTCTTATGCCAAGTTGATACACTTGCAGGTTGTTTTGAGGTTTGAGCCTGGAAAGAAAATGCTGTTCAATGTAGAAAGAAAAATATTTCAAAACATCATTTTTTGTTGGTGTTGTTTTTTAAGTAGTTCTTAAAGTGGCCTTGTTTTTTCTTACAAGTTATGCCCACAGGAGTTTTGACAGAAACTTTTATCTGACACATGAGCAGTTAATACCAACCCCATCATGAACGTGTATGTTTAGGGTTTCTGTCTTTAGTTGTGTGAAGTTTTATTTTATTTTATATATATTTTAAATTCTTTAATTAAATTTATTGCGGTGACATTGATTCATAGGGTCATATGAATATTAATTAATGTGGAAAAGTTTTCTCCTGTAAGTCCTTATAATATTTTTTTTAAAATTTTAAGTAAAATATAGACTGTTAGATTCAGACCCCCCCCCCCTTTTTTTTATTCCTCCATCAAAGGAAATTAGGGAAGTTTGTTTTCCAAAATGGATTTCTGCACACAAACCACAATGGGCAGAGGCAGTAGTGACAATTATTTTCCGAATACTTGCTGGAAAGAGACAGAGAGGCTTAGGAGAGTAGGAGGGAGGAGCAAGGGGAAGAGGAAGAGAAGACAATTTAAACAATTCATGGACATGAACTTGAAAACTTTTCTCAAAATCTGAATTGCATGATTGCTGACACTGCACAGGGAACTGGATTTGGCAAAGTATGTATATATATTTTTAAAAGTAACTTCTTAAATTTTATTTTTATTACTTTTCATTATGCAAACTTTTCAACATGCATAAAATCAGAGAAAATAACATAATCGACTGCGTAAACATATCACCTGAATTTAATTGCTGTTAACATTTTACCATATTTGCTTCAATGCTTTCTGTCCTGATGTAATCTAAAGCAAATCCTAAACCATCATGACGTATTGCCCTTAAAAAGTTCAGTATGCCACTTGAAAATATGAGAAAATTGTGGACATGCCAGTGACTTTTGTTTCTATGTTCAGATTATGTTTTTGGAGTGTTTTTTAAACCTCTTCTTCACAGCATGTGACCTTGTGACTGTTTTTTCCTACTTAAAACTCTTCATCTTTCCTTCCCAGTCCATCTCCCTCCCTGCTCCTGACTACATATTTCAGTCTCAGTAATGTGTTCTTTCTCCCCTACCCATACCTGTGGACACATTTCTTTAAATTATATGCCAGACCTAGATTTCATACTCCACCATCTCTCCACTTTATAGCAAGGATTTGCAACACTTGGGAGAAGAGGGTAATTTGCACTTTGTAAAAATAGGACAAAAATATTATGGACTCCTCCCTCCTAAAAGCCATACATGTAAACAATGCTTCCACATAAACCCTTATGCTGCACATTTGCTTCATGCATATATACTGCTTTAAATATATGTGAATTTCTCCATAATGCTAACCTTTCATCGGTAATGCTCTTCTAAGCTCCATATACCAAAAATTCAGCTGCCTTCTGGTCTTCTGAACTTGAACGTTCCATAGCAATGTCAAAGTAAGCCTTTGCACATCCGTATTCTTCATTCTGTTCACCAAACTTGCTCAGCGCTGGTTCCCATCTAACGAGAGGCACCGTAACCAGGATGACCGTCCAGGAGAGAAGTAAGGATTCAGGCGGAGCTCTTCACTAATCCACATCCTCAGTTAACCAATATGGCACCGTATCTGCCTCGTAAGTGCCCTTCAGGTCTCTGTCCCTCCCTCTGTAACACTGCAGTTGCCTCTATTTAAGACCTCATGTCTTACCTACATATTTTCACAACTTCGTCCTTGATGCCCTGGCTGTCGGTGTGCCCATCCATTTTCCTTCTTCTTGCCGATCGTGTTCAGAATCTAAAATACCCATCTCCACCCCAGGTGTCAGCCCTCATTGGTTCTCCAGAGACTTCCGGATGAAGTCCATGTAGATTGTCCATCTCCTGCCTTATTTCTCACCACCACCCCCAAATAACTTTGACTACCTTCAGACCTTTAGGACTTTCAGGTCTTTGATCTTGTTCCTTCCTCTGTTTGAAATGCTTCTCCTGTCCCTTCTTGATAGAAGTGTTTACTTAATAAGCACCCCGTTCTCTTGACACCTGCTTTTGGAAACTCTATTCCCTCAACCTGCGTTCTGTGCCTTCTCTTTGAGCTCCCTTAGAACTTGGGGCACCCCTCTACCATCCCACACATCACACTGTTTTCCCATAACTGATTTATCTTTATTGTCTTTCTATAACCGATGGCAAGTCCCTTGAGGGCAGAGACATGATTTATTCATATTTGTTTACCAATATATGGTAGAGTCAGGGAACATTGTTAGCATTCAATAAGTGAATAAACATGAATTAATATAATTATAATACATGCTATGGGAATTCAAGCTAATTGTAACTTAGGTATTTATTAAATCAATGTAGATAGGTCATAATAAGAGAAAAAGCATTTTCAGTCTGAAAATTAATAACTTCAGAAATGTTTGCTTGATATACATAAGGTTTTTATTAGTCATTATTTTCAATTATAAATATAAGACTAACTCATTATTTAAAAATCAGAAAACAGAAAAAAAACTACAAATTATGAAACAGTACCATTAACCAGAGATGATAATTATTGAAATACATAGACACATATAACATGTAAACTAAATTTTACATTGAAAATTCCTCACACTTTCCAGTATCATTAAATGTTCTTCAAATTTTTAATATTTAATAGCACAATATTCATGTAAAAGGGCATGCCATAATTTAGTTTCTTAAATGTTTCTTAAACATGACTTATAGAACATAAGTATTGAATAAGATTGTATGGTGCATAATAAATATAATCATAAAATTACATATTTTTATCATTTTTCTCTCATTGAGAAACTATTTTTTTCCCACTGAAACTAGAAATGTTCAGAAAAATAATATGTGCTCTTCCTGAAGTAAATAGATCTCATAAAAATCAACATTTTTTAATGGGAAGAAGAAAAAGGTATGCAAGGAGACAGAATATAGCACTGGCGCTCTAAAAAAATTACCCACATCAACCCATAGCAAGTTAAATTGTGCCTCCCCCAAAGGCCTGTCCACCTGGAATCTCAGCATGTGACCTTATTTGGAAGAAGGATATTTGCATATGTAATTAAGGTAAGATCTGAATATAGGATTGACCTGGATTTAAGGTGTATTCTAAATCCAATGACTGGTGTCCTTAAGAGAGAAAACCAGAAGGAGATTTGAAACTCAGAGATGCAGAAGTGATGTAATAATGGGCGGAGACTGGATTATGCCCTTACAAGCGAGAGGACACCTGGAGCCAGGAGGAGCAACAGGGGGCAAGGAAGGATTCTCCCGTGGAGCCTTCAGCTGGAGTGCGGCCCTGCCAGTACCCTGAGTTCTGGCTTCTGGCCCTCAGAACTGCGAGAGAATACATTTCTGTTGTTTTTAAGCCACCCCGTTTGTGGTAAGTTGTTGAAGCAGCCCCAGGAAAATAATATACAATGGAAAACCCTGACAAGATTGCTGCAACACAAAAGTACTGTCAGGGTAGACAATACACCTGCCTCATAAAAAGACGGCAGCATAGGAAACAGGAAAAGAACAGAAATTTGCAGCATTGCTTCAAAGAGTATTTTAAACATCTGGTTAGAAGTTAAGGATAATTTACTAAAACTAAAACTGATGTGCATTTAAGGAATAATTTGAATTATTTGTTTTGCAATTATATTGTGATATATTTTTTCCTCATAACATAAGGAAGTAGTAATAAGTCTTTACAGAGTTGCCAGGAGAGGCGAGGCCTCTCCCTATGTACATTTTTTTCCAGACAGAACTAATGCAAACCAAAATCAGATGTGATTATTCAAATTGTAAACACCGGCGAGGGATAGATGCCAGTCTGGAGAAGAAGCTATTGAGGAAAATTGCTTGCACTACCGAAGAGGGAGAAAGCTGTTTAGAATATGTTGTGTGCCAGAGATGAGACTTAAAAATGAAATATACCTTTAAGCATAACTTAAATAGTTTGTGCTCTTGCTGAAGGACTCTGGAGGAATATTACTATAACAAATTGCTATATTTAATTCTTGGATAGCCGCCAGGTATAGGTCAGACATGACTGTTTTTTTTTTCCCTATTAAAATAACCACTAGCGAGAGGAAAACAGAACTTCATGCCTAGAGAGGCACATGTCCACATATCACACTGCATGGAACCTGATGGTCATTATTTCATGGTGACCAGACAAGGCAACCTGCTGCGTAAAGCATTCAGGGTCTTGTGACCAATGAGTGATAATAATGGGGTACTTAAAATTACTGATACTCTTATAGCATATTTCCCCATGAACTATTTGCTGCTGTTTGGGCTAGAATATTCCTGAGCATTCAGGAGAGTTCCGCAGCTCAGGGTAGCACTGGCAGTCTCACCAGACACAGCGAGCCACTGCCGGGGCAAGCAGAGGAATCCAATCCCAGGCAGGTGATCCTGACTCGTAGCAACCCTCCTCAGAGGACATGTGGCAAGTCTCTCTCATGAGGGTAAATGTAATAGGCATCAGGGGCTAGTCATTGATTGAAAATGGAAATCAGAGTGATTCAACAGCTGCCTTTCTGTTCATAATTTTTATCGCATTCAAACGGAGATGATTTTGATTTTTTTTTTATTAAAAAATATAGGAAGCAATCTGCTCCTGTCACCGGCAGCACTGTTGTTAGATTAATGATTATTAACAGATAGTAGAATGGGGTTCATTAGGGTAAGGGTAGGTATTATAAATAAAAGAGTATTCAGCATTTAAATATGTCCTTGTGGCATTAATCTCTATCTTTGTCTAGAAAAGTACCATTTTAGCTGACTTCACTGATGCTGTGTTTTACACAAAACTTAGGAAGAACTTGAAATTCCCAGAGTCTTTGTCATTGCAGCAATGGGGTACCTTACTGCCTGCAGAAGTCTTGTGCAGTATTGTCACCAGGCTGAATCTGCCGGCATACAGGAAAACACATCGGACAGGCTCCCTCTCCCTGGCCATTCATAAAAGTTGCCATGCAGTACGATGGTTATGTCTGTGTATGTCTTAAATACCGACAGAGCCTTATGGTTAAATCAGAGTTTGGAAACCAGCAGCCAATGGGCTAATGGAGACTTGAAGTTGTGTTTTGTTTGATCTGCGGGGTTTTTCACCACCTTGTATAATGATCTTATAAAGTCATCTCCAAAGCCCAGATGCTAGCTTTTCATAAACAAATCAGAAGATCTGGCCACGTGAGACCATGTGCCCGTGTGAAGATTGTTGGCTGGAGCACCAGAGCGGCTTACGCTTTTAGAAAGGGTGCGCTGTATCCCACCTCACCACATGTCCCTCGCTTCTTATCACAACACGTGTGTCCCTGGCGGTCTGTCGTGGTCCTAGCACGGTCACCCTTACTGTTTCACTTGCTTATGATACCTGTGTGGTCTCTAAACAATACTGTCTAAGGGCTTTGTCTTCTTATTTGTGGGTACGTCACCCCCCACAATGCAGTGCTCTTCCGGGCCACAGAAGTGTGTTTGGTTGATTATACATAGTGAGTCCTAAAGAATGATTTTAGAGTAACTTCCACTCTCAGACAATCAGACACCATTAATTCTAACTCTTAGTATTGTCACTCTAGACTTACTAGTAACTTGTTGATCACAGCGATTCTCTTAATTAGCATCAGAAGGGTTAGGCAATTTGAAAAGGAGCATGGCTTCTAAAGTGATATTGTCAACCTGACTACAAGTGGACTAGGAAGCTTTGATCGCAGGCCTTTCCTAGGAGGAACCCGGTGCCCACCCCCTCTGCTGACTGTCCTCCACTCTTGCCAGTCCCCTTGCTTCTTCCCTGAGCATGGCCAACAAGCTCATGTCATCTTAGGATGTTTGTGCTAGCTGGGTTTGTTTTTGTTTTCTGAAAACAGGTCTTGTACTACATCTCCTCTGGATAGTTTCTCCTCATTATTTCGTCCTCAGCTCACCTGTCCATTCTAAAGCAGCACACACGTGCCACACCGTTCTCCCAGGTTTCCTCTCATTGTCTTGTTTTCTTCGAAGCATCCGTGATGTTCTGAACGTCCTTCGCGTAGCTAGTTGTTTACTTTATTATTTGCTGTTGTCTCCCAGTGGAATGAAGTCCATGAGTGTTATTTTTTGGCAGTAATTCATTAAATGTAAGGTGACTGTTTGAAAAAATGAGTGAAATGGGTGACATGCCAGGGCCCTATGGAGAAAAGGTGGGAGGGAGACCCGAGAGTAAGGCCTATATCCCAGCACCCTGCAGCTGTAGATTAATGAAATCCAGTAATCTTTGAACCAGATTGGTCATAAGACTGATGAGAGAGGGGTGATTTCTGTCCCTCACAGCACTAGTCCTTGACCTGCTTATTAATAGCCCATGACAAGACCCAGAGTGTGCACCAGAAGGTAAATTTCCTTCATTGAGAAAGTCCTTCTGCAAAAAAAAAAAAAAAAAAAAGTCAGTGGAACTCAACCGATTGTGTTCCTAGCAATGCAATTATTTCACATTCTAGTACAGTCATATCTGTTTGCCGACCAGTAATGGTTCACAGACTAATATCTACCCAAGAACAATGCTTTTATGTAGCACTGGATTAGCCATATATGTGTGTGTGTGTGTATTTTTTAATCCCAGTTTTAAAAGAACATGTGAATCCTAAAGTGGGTTTCATGAGAGAAAATATTGTTACAATTAGAAAAAGGATTTTTTTATGACAATAAGCTACTTTGTGAACCTATTATATAGTTCCTGTGGAAATAAGCCCTTCATTAGAAGAGGTGGCAAATTAACGAGGTTGGGGCAGAAAAAGGGACTTGGGGAGGAAGGCATGAAAGAGAATACACTGAGGAAATATACAAAAGCATACCAAAGTAATAAAATGTCAGAAATTAATTTAAACTAATAATTTTAATAAGCCATATAATCTGTGATCTGTGGCTTTTTAAAAATACTATGTGAATAACGAACAGTTATGAGAACTTATTTTGAAATATATTTTTCACACATATATTTTTAACAAAATAATCAGCTCAATCATTTGTTTTTTAAGGCTGTCATAAAAGATAATTTTAACTTCAATATAAAACCAAAATTTATCAGTAAAATTATAATAAAGCTGAACACATTATTCTTTGTTGGCCAACTCTGATCTCTTAAAGTCACTTGACTATATAGCAGGATAAGTGTGTAAGTGAGGATCGCAAAACTCAAAATATTTCTTTCTCATGTAGCTGGAGTCTCTTTTAATTTAAATTCTTCAGAGTAGCCTACTGAGGTGGCAGTGAGCTAAAAATGAAGTTTCTCCTCCTTTCCATTTTGTCTTTTCTCTGCTTTTCTGGATGACTGTGAGAAAGTCCTCAGAGGTCAGAGAACCGGTTGTGAGGAATGAGAGGCTTGGGAAGCTGGCTAGGTAGGGCATTTCCAAATACAAGTAATAAATGAATGCGGGTACAATCAAATAGACTTTTTAAAGTCAATTCCTTTTTGAGAAATAGATTATCTGTCTAGGTGAATTCCCCTTTTAACATTAAAAGCCAGCTTCCATATAGGTCTGATCCATTCATTCACGGGCCACTAAATGGCATTGACGAATTACACTTTCTAATCGCCAGCTTTGGCAATGATAAATCTCTTGACTTCTGGCTTGCAAAGAGATTGAATTTGGTAAAGTAGTTGCTGCCCCAACCATATTCTTAGAGATATAAGCAATTAAACTCTCTACCGTTGACCTAATAATTTTCCATTTATTTAGAATGCTGATGAAACCAAAATCCTTGTTTTGATTTCAAAGGAAGTAGATTTAATTATGGCCCCTAATTGTACCAGACCCTTTCTGGCCACCTTAATAAATGCGTCCTACTGTTTGCAGAGTATTAAAAGCATGGATTCTTCAGGACAGATCCCATCGATTTGTTGGAAAAAAATGTAATGAAAGCCTCCCTGCGCTACTTTTCTGTTAGTATTAGACAACTGTCTTCAACTCTTAGAATCAGGGAGAGAATACAAGTACAGTAAATATATACTTGTCCTTCCTTTGCCAACTTGAAGTACCTTTATTGCAGTTGCTCTGTTTCATTCCATGTCATGACCCATGAAAAGAAGAAAATCCTCACTGGCCTAAATGAGGCAGAGAAACTACCTGTTAATGCGCATGCGGAGGCAGACAAAGCAATGAAAGCCATACAATATTCTTGTGGCCGTGGTCAGCAATAATAGCCGATACAAGCCTTTTGACGGCCTTCCAACTTCCGCTGGTTCTCCGGGTCTCGTTTGTGGATTGGTTTCATAGGTGGTGGCTGAATAGGGAATATTCAGACCAAGCCCTTGTTTGGTAAATGGCTGTACCAGGGAGCCACTATCTTTTTCCTCTAGAACTAATGGACAATAGCCACAGGAATTCAAAACAACACTCAACCAACAATTGCCACGGTCAAAGTGTACATATAAATATGAATTGCTTTCCCTTTATAAAAGTAAGATACTATAGAACACCTCTGACATAAGCAAGAATTCCAGTGTGCCTTCAGGATTATATCAGAGCTCAGCTTTAGAAATTTGTATTTCAGGGGGAAGAATTAAAATAGATGTTTCTACACTACATAAGGACCTATTAGTATGTTTTCTCTTCACACATTTATAACTTTATCAGTGATGTATATGTGAATCCACACCATTTATGTCATCATTTATATTTAGATTGTAAAAGCAAAAATAACAGTTGCATTTTGTTCCTATTATATAAACACATAGTGTGTTTGTTTACATTAGAAAGGATACTGCGGCCCTGGCTGCTGTGGCTCAGTGGATTGAGCATCGGCCTGCGAGCCAAGTGTTGCTGGTTCGATTCCCAGTCAGGGCACATGACTAGGTTGCATGCCAGGTCTCCAGTTGGGGGCACGAGTGAGAGGCAACCACACAGTGATGTTTCTCTCCCTCTCTTTCTCCTTTCCCCTCTCTCTAAAAATAAATAAATAAATAAACAAACAAATAAATCATTAAAAAAAAAAAAAAAGAAAGGATACTGTTATGTAGTTCTTTGGAGAATAAGACAGGGATGTATGCTTTGCGTCATCTTAAGAAAAGGTTAGTAGCTAATGAATTGGGAAATTAAGTGGGCTCTGGGCCTGGGTGGGACCATTAGAGGTCCTGACTGCTTTCCTGTCTCACATCATTAAGAAGGACAACAGAAGTAAATGTGAGAGAAAGCATTTTGCTTTGGCAGACTGTAGGACAGCCCCTGTTTCTGGGATCACATTAATTATGCCCGCCTTTGCTTTCCTCGGCGTGTATCTCTGTGCGAGGGTGAAAGTGTGTTAGCCGTGTAGTTTTGATTAAAGCATAGCGTATAACAGCAGGGTTGCTTTTATATATGAGTGGCCTCAGCAGGTGATGAATTGTTTTTGACTTTGAACATTTGCCAATAAATAAGACAAAGGGGAGATTTATCATATATGGAAAAAATGCTGGCCACCTTCTCTATTATGTAAAATAAAATTTAATAGAACAGTTTTGTTTTTTTTTAAGTGCATGCAATTGCTTGCCTCCCCTTTATAGTCTGTAAATTCCAGAACTCTGTGGTCTGTCCAGAATGGGGAGTGGGATTCGGCGATGGACCTACTTGGCCAGCGTTGCGGGAGTGACCAGTTTGCACAACTGGTGGAGGGCTCCTGCCTTTTGTAGAGCCCAGTGGACATCTTTGTGTGCGCCTCCCTGTGACCCTTTTATTAAGCACCTAGCTGTGCTCCATAACAACATGAGTTCTAATTGCTTCACAGCAGGTTAAGTGATTTAACCTGAAGCAAAGCAATGGTTTTATTTGAAAATGCCAGCACCTTCACATGGACTCCCCTCCACCTCAAAAAAAAAAAAAAAATTACTACCTTTAAAATACAAAAACACCACCAAAGCTAGTGTACTGCCGTTTTTTTCTCTGTAGCCATAAAAAGAGGGGAACACGAATGCAGGGATTAAAAGGTGCAAACTGCTGATTATCGGATAAGTCATGGTGATGGAAAGAGCAGGATAGGGAATACATTCAATAATATTGTAATAACCACGTACAGTGTCAGGTGGGTGCTGGACTTATCATGGGGATTGCTTTGCAAGATATATACGTCTAATCATTATGTTGTACACCTACATTTAATATTGTATATCAACCAGAACCAAAAATATTTCTTTTTTTTTTTTTAAGAAAAGGAACACAAGTAGATGCAGCCAGAGACCAGAAAATATTAACATTAAGAACGGCCTTAGCAGCTACCCTGTTCAATGTTTCATTTTGAAAATGTAAAAATAACTTGTGTTTATTTATATTGATTGACAGTTGAAAGTCTTCCAGAGTTGTGAGGCAGCAAGTGAATAATTTTAAATGGGAGCAAAGCTTTGTTTAGACAAACAAAAGGCCCGTTATTTTGGATTTCTTTCTTCATATATGTACTGAAGCCCTTCTAAGTACTAGACACTGAAAGAGATCTTTGGGGCCATGAAGAAATAAGCCAGACATGGTTCTGTCTCGTGGAGCTCACAGTCTCATTAACATCACGCTAGGGACCGAATGTCTGACTGGGACAGGGGCCGATGGAAATCATATTAAATATTAACATGTCTTATTTTGGTTCAGTTTGATATTCTCCTAACCTTGAACTTCCAAAGGAATTATCATGTCTGAGTAATACTGTTATTTGGCTCTCCGTGAATTCACATAATGTTTCCATTTTTCCCCTTTTCTAGTGTTTGTTTGAATGAAGCAAGAGAAATTGGCAAAGGCCTGATCATAAGAAAGGGGATTATTTCCCTGCTCAGATTAAGGATCATGTGATGAACTAGGGCTTGTCTCTCTTCACTGTGTGTTTCTATGAAATCCTGTCCTTAGTCAGTGGTGAGAACCTGTCCTCACGTCTTATTCTTTCCCACCGTCGGCTACCCAGTGAATTTTTTGAGTTTGCTGAGTACAATTTAGGAACAATCTGATTAGCAAATGCTGATTCATTTTATGGTCAGAATGAATTTGAATCTCTGACATTCATAATAGGAATATATACATATATACTTTAATTAGAAGTATGAATATTTCTTATTTTAAAATTTCAGATATTTGTGAATACCCTCCCCCACCTACAGTCACAGAACCTGCTTCTGAGCTCCTGCTACAATCTTCCAGAAACACACACCTTGATATAGTCCACATATGAATTAATCATTGTATACAACAGCAATGTCTCTTTTCCTCTCTCCCAGGCCTAATTCCCCTCCTGGCTGATAAGAATCTCTAATGTGCTGTTGTAAATGCTCCACTTCTATTCTTAGTCTAAATAAGAAATAACATTCATGTCTATTAGCATTCACAGAAACATTTGTCAACAACAACTTGGAGAATGACATAACTTTTTAAGTGCACTCATCTGGGAGACTTTCCAAGTTGGGAGATACCCAAATTGGCAAAGATTCTTAGAAGCCCATTCATACACTCCATAGATTACAGTTTCTGGCCTTCTTTTCTATTTTTGGCTATTAGAGTTAGAAAAGCGTAGGACATGAGACAAAAAAAAAAAAAAAAAACAAAAAAAACCCCATAACACACCGAACTGTAAAATAAAATAAAAGCAGATCTCCAAAAGTTCTAATAAGACAGCTATGGTAAACTCAGAGCAAGGGAGAGATCAAAATTACTTCTTGTCAGTTCATCTCTGAGCCTGGTCCTTTTTACCCAAGAGCAAAAAAAATAAAAAATTTCATAAATCTATTTAGGGTTCACCTCAAACACTGATCCTCTTCTATCAAGGACGCTCCAGAAATTCCAACATATTATCTCTACCTATACAATATCAGAGAACACACATACAATTTGCTTTCCCATTTTTTTATATACTCACTTGAGGCTTTGGTTGTTTAATTTATTGGTTTTTAGAGAGAGAAGGGGGAGAGAAGAAAAATAGGGGGAGTGAGAGAGAAACATCTCTGAGAGAGAGAAACATGAATAGATTGTTTCCCATATATGCCCCAGCTGGGAATCAATCCTGCAACCTACATTTATGCCCTGATTGGGAATCAAACCCATATCCTTTAGTGTATGATACGATGCTCCAACCAATTGAGCGACCTGGCCAAGGCTGCTTTTCATTTTGCAAATTTGAAACCTTTCTGAGTCTTGGTGTTTTCCCTTTGTTAACATATTTTATTATTTCACGCACAGCTCACTACTGATGAACTATTTGGTAAACGATGTCATCTTGTGTTTGTAAGAAAGCCACATGCGTTTTCTATATTTTTAGTTTGCTTTTCATAAATATATACTGGAATGTAGAATATCTTTATTTAATTGGTAAGTATTGACCTTATTTGTCTCTTTGGTTCTGAGATCTATAGCGTAAACATGCATTTATTAAAAAATATTTCAAAAGTCCTTTAGATAAAGTTTTTGAAAAATATGTAAAAGAATATCACTGAGAAATAGAATTAAATGAAAAAAATTTAGTCAGTAAAATTGTTACTAATTATCAAATGAATTGAAATTGACATTTTGTCAAGCTGATCATTCAAAATGAATACGTGCAAGCAAAGGTTTACACACAATTTAATGTTCATTGCTTCAAATCTTAAATTACTCTTTTTTTTTCTTAAGGAATTATATTGTTCTAAGTCTATGCACTAGAATATATAACTTTTTCCACCCCAATACCAATTTTTAACCCAAACACCTATTCTATAATAAACAGATTATAAAATAACCTTTAAGTTAAACTCAACAATTTTGTAATTAAACACTAGTTAATATATTTTAGTATTTTTCATAAATATATGAGATCTGTCCAGAAAAAGTCCAGCCATTGTTAATATAATGCGAACGGTTTACTCAACATCAATGTAATCTGACAACCAAGAGAGTAAACTGGAATGTGCGTGTGTGAACAAGGATGACTTCACCGTACAAGTCAGTGGGGGCAGTACACGCCACTGAGCTAGCATGTGTACTCTGTGGCCATCACATTCAAAATGACTGAGCAAATAGAGCAATGAATCTGCATCAAAATTTGCATCATGCTTGTACATTCCACTGTGGAAACTATTCGGATGATTCAGAAGGCCACAGCTATAGGCAGCTGGTGATTGGCAGCTTCATCACGACAATGCACCTGCTCATTCATCACGTCTCTTGCAGAGTTTTTTTGTGGAACATAAAGTCACCCAGGTGACTCAGTCCCCCTACAGCCCAGATTTGGTACCCTGTGACTTCTGGCTTTCCCAAACCTAAAACCACCTTTGAAAGGGAAGAGATTTCAGACCATTGATGAGATTCAGGAAAATACAACAGGGTTGCTGATGGCAATCAGAACTGTGTGAGGTCCCAAGGGGCCTACTTTGAGGGGACTGAGGTATCATTGTCCTGTGTACAATGTTTCTTATGTCTTGTACCTTCTTCAGTAAATGTCTCTATTTTTCATAATGCATGGCTGGATATTTTATGGACAGACCCCATGTATATATATCATATCAATGTTGACTTCATTAGTCTCCTGTTTAAGTGTGTGGGATTTGGAATTGAATGCATCAGACCAAATTCCAGCTCTGCCACTTATAGTTGTATCATCAAGGCAAATTGCTTAAAGTTAGTTCACACATCTGTAAAGTGGGGTTTATAATAGCTTCATACAGTTGCTATTAGAATGAAATGGGCTAAAACGTGTAAAGCATTCTGAACAGAGTCCAGCTCCACTTCTTTAAAATTTGGAATAAATCCAAAATAAAAGTTTTTCTAAACATAAAATAAAATCAATTTATTATATTTGCAACACTACATAAAATACATACAGAAGAATTTATAGCTTGTGATTCCAACAGATTCCCAGCTTGTGAAATATAGCAGTGACTGATACGGTAATTTGAAAATAAATTTTCAGCACCTTGGAAAAAGAAGACATGAAAGACAACTCAATATTCTAGATTTTTTCTATATTGATCAATAGTTGTCCATAAATGTAAATGTTGGCTATAAGTTACCATTTCAAAAGTAGTGGATATTCAAATGTAGTGGGTATTATTTTGTATATTAATGTGTGTATGTGTTTTCCTTTTATGAACTACTCAAAATAAGAAAGATATATTCATCATCTGTGATATTTAAATATTGGGCATGTTCTTTCTATCAAGTAACTAGACTGATATAATTTCAAAGTTGATCATCTACCATAAAGGTCATCAATTAAAACAGTAGTTATTTCGATGATAGAAATTGTATTGACTCCAGAATGTTCTTATTTACAGCAACCATTTAACTAATTCAGTATGAATAATATGTAGCACACATTGAACCATGGTCTGGCATTATGCTGGCTGATAAGGAATAAAAAATGAGTAAAGTGTTCCTGCCTATAATAGGGGAAGGTGCATTGAACCTAGTGATTCTGTGGTTATTCAATACAATGTGGTGCCTTCAATCTGATTCTTGAAAATCACGGCCTCCCAGATTTTTATTAAGAAAACTACCTTGAAGTTAGAATTGCCATCTATAAATTAGGGTTCATAGTACTTTTCTAAGTATTTGATGTTACTTTGAAGAAGAAAAAAAATCACATTGACTCTCGACTACTCTGTATAAGCTAACAAGGTAAGTATGGAATTTCTGAATGTGAAAGTTTTAGTTGGATGACTTTTGTCTTTAGTCACACACTTCCATATCCCTGTTATATTACTGTTTTTATATTGAAAAATAGAATGCATGTTATTTTAAAAACAGTTACCAATCTACATCTCCTGGTAATCATCACAGAAAATGTGAAAGAAAATAGCAAGAAAGAGAGAAATAAAAGATTTTTAAAAATTATCAGGGTATTATCCTTCTTCCTGTAGTTTAACCATGAATATTTTATATATGCTCCTTTGTACAATATCAACTGAGGTAATTCAGACTTAACAGCATAAATTATTAAATGTGTTCTACAATATTTTAAAATGTTTTGCAAGAAATTTAAACAGATTCACTAATTATTACTAAAACTTTTGCCTTCTATTAAAGTTTTGTTAAATACTGTTAATTACATAATTAAATTTTGTTAATCTTTCAATATTTTTTACTGTTCTTTATACAAACTCTTTCTCGTGATAATCAGTAATTTACAAAATTACGTAGGGTTTATCTATGGAAACCAAAATTAAAATTCATGACATTGTATACAACTACCTGAAAACATATAAGTACCAGAGGATAAAGAATTATGCCTAGATTAATAAAAGATGTCTACATCTAATAGTAATGTAGGGCACTAACAAATCCCTAAGGGTTTCAACTGAAAACAAATTTAGTTAAATGATTATTTCTCATCCTCCCAACTTTCCTTAATTCTTAACATTGTCTGAATATTTTGGATATTTTCACCAATTTCCTTTTTAAATTCAATGCTCCCATTATTTTGTATGAATTCCAGCATCAGAAAAATGTAATAATATTAATTATAATGATAACAATGGACTTAAATAAAAATTATATATTTGGGGGGTGGGAAAGCTCACAGGCTATTTTTAGTGCTGTGCCCAAAATATTTTCATTAGATCATCTTATCTTCCTATAAGAAATGAGATTATAGGTTATAGGAAGAGACCTTGCAAGCCATTAAATGGAATCATGGGAAATATTTTAGAACCAAGTGGAAGTTAGAGATTGATATATTAGCCCCTTTCATTCATTTTACAAAGCATGGACATTTGCTCCAGGAAAAAAAAAAAAAAAAGAATTGGCCAAAGGCACAGGGCAAATAAAATACAGAGCCAGAAATGGAGCAGCTATCTTGACACCCTAGTCAAGAATTGTCTTTTCATCTGCTTGCTTCCATCTGTCTTTCCTAGTGGACTCGTTCCAGGACACTAAAGACTAGTCTTACTTTTCACCACTGCATTCTCAGAGTTTAGTACCATGTTTTGGAATATCATAGGTGCTTAATAAATAGTTGTTGAGTGAAGATAGAGATAAAAAGAAGATGAATAGCTACAAAATCCAGGAGAATATTTAATTCACTTAGCAGCCATTATTAGCACAGCATATTTGGATATGAACTTTATTTTGAATTCATGAAATATACCTGGTGGACTCATTAGTAGTTTATGGGTTAAAATTTATTTTATTTTGTAATATAGTAGGTGATACACTTTGCATCATATCCTCAAACTTGAATATCCATTTGCTCTTTTTCTGCTTCTAACCCTATTCTGTCCATTAAAAATTATCCTCTGTGTGACAGCCTTTCTTTCTAGGGCTGCTACAACTTGGCCTTCATTGAATTGACCTACAGATTTGTCTAAAGTTTAATTGATTCTGAATATATTCTTCTTCTAAAAATAAGGTGAAACCATTGATAGAAGAAGACATATGTTCTATGGAAAATTATTTGTTGGTGTTTCACAAAATAATAAAAAAATACATGTCAGACTTTAAATTAAAAATTGGGATGGCTTCACAGATGATGTTGCAGCGAATTGGGAGGGAGGGAGGAAGGAAAACACACTTTTAGTTTTTAGAGGCGCTTGTTCTATTTTTCACTGGCTCTGTTTTATCTATTTAACTTGGGTCTTCTGATTCTCTTTCTTTTTGGTATGGATAATTGCTTTGTTGTTAGTGCTTTGACACTGAGTGACAGTGCTTTTGGGTGGTTGACAGCCAAATCTATTGGCAGACGATAGTCTTCATACACGGAGAGGTGCTTTCTTTCTGCCTAGTGACAGTAAGAGCTTCTGAGTTGACAGAGGAGGTCTCATACCTTTCAGAAAAGAGACAAAAGCAAAAGTGGGGGGAATGAGATTTCTGCCAGAATAAAAACATCTATTTAATTCTGCTTTAGAGAGAAATACAACAGGCAGTGCCTCTAATGATTGCAAGTCATTCTGTTTATGTGTATGTCCTATAGAAAATGTTATCACCTAGTAAGCTCTCAAGGTCTCCCTATCTTGCCTTTGGAAACATAGCAAATGAAAAATAAATTCATTTTCTCTCAGTGAAGTTCATTAAAAGGAGACAATTAGGAGCAGAGTACAGAGAAGATGGAAATGCGATTTTGATGTTTCAGATCACTGAATTAATGCCATGCAAGTAAAAATATACCTAATAATGGATGGCAGAATTATGTTTCTGAATTGTGAAAAATATTTTGTGCCAAGTGATTTGGAGGTATAAGTTATAGGACCTGATTTGCTATCCATAATTTATAGTTGAAAATTAGACACTTTGAGATTAAAAGCATCTTCCTCTTTTTCTTGAGAACAATGTTCACCTTTTAGATTCTAAACTACAGTACAGGTAACAGGGGACAGTTGTGAAGCCCAGAGACAAGAAGACATAGAGAAAGGGCTCCTTGAGGATTGGGATTATATCTTGAAACATCATGTTCCTCCTTTAGGGTCTTTCATAGAATGGGGGATATTTGTGAATCTCCTGAAATTGTGTCTAAACTTTTGTTTGCACGTACAGTTTTCTGATGAGCAAATTTGTATCTTTATTGAATTCACCACAGACACTCCATAGACTCAAAGGAAGTGAGAATCATGTGAAAAATACCGTGTTTCGACCACTATTTCAGCTATTAAATTTTTGTTTGTTTGTTTGTTTCAATGAAAGTCTTGGTGTCCTACAGGAATGGTAAAGGATTAAAACTCAGTAATGTGTTTATTGACTGAAGGTTGAATCTTCAAATATTGCACTGATCATTCTTAATTAAGATAGAGTCGCCACATTAGAAAAGCCTGAACTAGGTCCAACTGGGCAAGTCATAGGATGACAGATTTTAGCTCCAGACCTGGAAAGGCTTTATAACAGCATCTTCAAGGAATAGAGTGGACTGCCTTGAAAGATAATGACATTTAGTTTAAAAAAAATGTTTAGTTTTTATTCAATAGCATGCAGTACCTATTAACAGAATGTCTGCTGTTTGCCTGAATCTGTTCTGGGTAACTCAGATACATCAGTGAACAATCTAAACAAGGTGCTTATTCTTGTGGCTGTTGGGCAGAGATGAGCAATAAACAAAGAAATTACTAAGTAAATGGTATGATACAGCAATAAGCACTATGAAGAGCAGCGTTATATTAAATGACTCCAAAGGAGCCCTGATTTAGATAGCCCGATCAGAGAAGTCATTAAGGGATATCTGAGAAGAAATCTGCAGGACTAAATACACCAGTCATTTGATTATCTGGAGGTTGGCAAGGGCCTTCCAAGGACTTTGAAAAAGAGTCATTGTTTGTGTTGGAGGGGGGGGGGGGGGGGCTGAGAAAAAATGCTCCTCTAAGGTCCCTTCCAACTCAACAGTATAATGTCAAATATGATCTCAACTTCTACATTTCATCATCCATTGACTCTCAGGTGTCCCTTTGTGAGATAGGATTTATGAATAATTGAGTTGAAATGGATAGGTAAATTAGTTTTTTCAACTGAACTGTAACACCTACTGTGATAATTCAACTGGGAATGATGAATGGTGGTAATGTTGGTTATCTTAATTGTCATTATAGAATCCAGATTCACTTATCTGATATTTTAAAATATTTTCCCCTTTCTTCTTGTTACTCCAACTGACTTTATCACAGCGACTTATCAATTTTTAATTCACATTTGTCTCATCAGTGAATTGCTGGAGGTCTGTAAGCTTCCCTTTTGAAATGTTGCCCGAAAGGAGAACATAGATCATACAAATGCACTTTTTAAATTCAATTAGTGTTGGGTCCATGGTTAGGGTCGTGATCTGCTGGTGTTCCAGACTGTTTCAGAGGTAGCCCCATGCCCACCAGTACATTGAAGAGTAAAAAAAAGAAATGAAAAGAAAAAGACATTACAGTATTTTCAAGAAGTAAGTTCTAAAATGAACAGCACATCATTTATTATATCAGTCAAATCTATATTTGTAGTAACACATTTTCAGTGTTCTAAGCACTTCAGCACTTCTTAAATGGAGGTCCTATAATACAAGGGGGAACCAAAAACTCAATTTATCTTCTGGAGGGTGGGCCCCTTGCAGCACAGGCTTCCCCTGCTTCATGAGTGTTCTGGGAACCCGTCTGTATTAGTGTACCAGCTGGCGTTGTTGTGAGAGGCTTCAGTGACTTTTTTCTGAAGTCTCTTTCAACGTGTTTACCCATTTCAAGATAAGTCATTTACGAGGGCACCTGCCCACATCACACTGAGTGTTCAGCAGTTTTTGACCAAAAATGGCATGACCCCCATGCCTGGCCCTCCCTATTCACCTGATCTTGCCCCAAGTGACTTTTTGTTGTTGTTTCCCCGATGAAGAAGTTCTTCAAAGGGAAGCGTTTTGCCAATGTGGAAGAGGTGAAACAAAAGAATGGCCGAAGTACTAAAAGGGATCAAGATCAATGAATTCAAAAACTGAGCAGTGGAAAAAACACCTTGATAGGTGTATTGAAGTGTAAACATGTAGAAATAAATGCACATTTTTTAATAAGTCAATTTCACTTTGGGGGGGTCCCCCCTAATATATTGTGTAGTTCCCATTCTTTCATTTGTCTACCCTTTGTTTCGTTCACAGATATCTATTCTTACAGTGACCAGGGTACCGTGTGACACGTGTAGGTCTTAAAAACGAGTAGGAGATAGTTCCTGCTCACAAGTACCCAGCAGTCTAGTGTGTGAGCATGAGTGACGGCCAATGGACGAAGGGTGACCTAGGTCTGGTAACACAGCCAAAAGCAAACTACAGGAAGCAGAGAAATAAAACGGGATGGAGAAAACCAAAGTACAGAGGAGCAGGGCCTCGTATGCTGGGGGACAGAATGAGACAGGCATCCTTTAAAGCCATAATATTGAAACTGGGCTTCCTAGGGAAAAGTGCAATTTCAACAGAACAAAAAAATACTACCACGTGAATAGGTAGGGTACCCGGGAGTCCAAAGGAAACCATATGGTTTCCAAGTGAATTATGCATATGGGGGAAGTATTTTAGTTTGGGCTCTTTTGGTTGTCAGGATAAGAAATCCCTTTGCAACTGGTTGGAGAAATGTTTTGGGTTTGTTTTTTTTTTTTTTTTTTGGAATGATAGAATTAGTAATCTCATTGGCAGGAAATGAAATGCAGCTGAGCTCCTGGTTCAGCATGGTGGTCAGGAGCAGCAGAGACTGCCCAGTGCCGTCTCATAACTGATGGGTGTGGGGCACAAGGGAGAGGTAGGAGCCCAAGAACACACAAAGCTTTTGAGGTGGGCGAGGGAATTCAATATCCTGGCAGAGAGAGCACTCAATAAAAGTATCTACTCTTAACTGACGGTCTGACAGATTGAGAGAGTTCTTTCAATAGGAAGAACATTGAGTATCCTTTTGACACTGCATTTTGGTGCTTAATCCCATGTTGCAAGAGTCAATTTTCAGCCTCTTTGTAAGGATTTTAGTAGGAATGACTGTATTGCTTTTCATGATGAATTGTGAGTTTGGGTGTGATAATGTAATGTTTACATTTGTGTTTACTAAGAACTTTGATATACACTTATGCTCATCATACACTTGAATCAATTCTCATGACACTGTGATTAAGTTGGTACAGTTTACAGATGAGGCTACCACGGCTCAGCTATTTATTCCCAGTTTAAAAGTTTGCTTCTAGTAACAAGAAGATATAACTGATGGACCTTAAGCTCTGAATACCCTGATTCTTCCCAACCATCAAAAAGCACTGCTGTAGAGCATAAATCTCATCCAATCAAATGTTTTTTGTTTTTTGTTTCATATTGCATCTTTGTTTCAAGTCCCCTCCTATTTAGTGATTTGCATTCCAGCTAATTCTGTGTGAATTAAAAAACTGAACTTCCTCACAGGATAGAACCTTAATCTGATGACTGTAGACTCCATTCATGACTAATGTAAATCATCTTAATTCTCTGTACTGGCAATTAATGGATCTTAGATGGTGATAGGTCATCTTATACAAACAAAACAAAAATTAAGAACTTTCAGTACTCATTAGACACTCAGTTTAGTTCCAATCCTCATAAGGTAGTATTAGGTCAGATCTTAGGGTCACAAATCCACTGTAGGAGTATATGCCTGAACTTCAGTGACATAATACCAGAACTGAAGTTTAGCCGATGTAGATAACAAACAGCTTCCCTTTCTGAGTTGTCATCCCTTTG